>NC_057794.1:555888854-555914949 GCF_018294505.1 Triticum aestivum | reverse complement strand
GCCATTTCAGTTCTGAAAAAATCAAAAGAAAATGATAAAAACTTCAAAAAATAAAATCCTTCGAGAGGTAGTTATATTACTACATCTACTAGTTAGGAAATTTGAAAACTTAAATTTGGACATGTTTTGCAAAAAGTGTAGGGAAAATGTAAAACGGCTATAACTTTTGCATACGATGTCGGAAAAAAACGTATAATATATCAAAAAATTCAGCACGAAAATCCGCATCCGATGGAGACGGCTATGGCCTATTTGCAATTTTTTAGAATCCTCAAATTCCAAAAGGAAAAAAGATATGGTCAAATTTAAGTTTTTTTTAATTTTTTTTGTTAAATCTGGTCAAGCTACTTATTCAAGAAGTATTAATGTCACTACATAATTATTCAAGAATATTAGTGTTACTAAATAATTATTTCAATTTTTTGAATTTTGGCCAAATCTGGTCAAACTATGGTCAAACTGTGGTCAAACTATGGTCAAACTTATTCAAGAAATATTAGTGTTACTAAATAATTACTGTTTTTTAGAATAATAATTTCAAAACTCAAACAGTGAAATGTGTGACTTCATACTCAAGCTAAACTCCTGAGGGTTAATAGGATTGACATCTTACTATTGTCAAGAAAGCAACAAGTGCAGACTTGGAAATGAATGAGAATAGAACCCGAAAGTTAAGCGTGCTCGGGCTGGAGTAGTGAGAGGGATGGGTGACCAGTCGGGAAGTTAGATGATTTGGAATGAGTGATCCACACTTGAGCAGTTAAGAGAGGTGATTAGAGACTAAATCACCAAATAATTCAGAAAAATTAAAAATCGAAAAAAATAATCAAATTTTTTTTCCAAAATTTTCAAAAAAACCCTTTAGTACCGGTTGGTAACAGGGCGCGAGCTCACGCCACGTGGTGGCACTTTAGCGTCGGTTCGTGCCGAACCGGTACTAAAGGGGGGGGGGCTTTAGTGCCCACTAATTAGTGCCGATTATGGAACCGGCACTAAAGGCCCTTACGAACCGGTTTTAAAGCTCCGTTTTCTACTAGTGTTCAAATAAATAAGTTTGCATAATATTACTCTTATCATCCCATATGATGGTTATTAATTACAAAACTCTTTTTTATTTTTATTTTTGAGAATAGCACATATGACATTTCTATTTTTCTCTACCTATTTGAAAAAAGGTGTAGACGAACAAACAAACATATGAATAAAACTAATTAAGTAAAGGTGAAATTCGAAAATGAATTGCATTGTCGAACGTCCGTTACACATGCATGTTTACTAGTACGTACTCCCTTCGTTTTAAAATAGATGACTCGATTTTGTATTAACTTTAATAGAAAGCTAGTACAAAATTAGGTCATCTATTTTGGAAAGGAGGAAATACAAAATAATCAGGCACATGAGGCACAAGGACTCCCAATAATAAGTGATATAATAGAATGTAAAGATGTAAACACTCATTTAATGTTGGAGATATGGCGTATGATCTGCGGCGATTCGCTTCCTATGAAGAGTGATTGCATATATCAAAGTGTGAGATATATGCTTCCTAGGTATTCCCTCCGTTTCTTTTTACTCCGCATATAAAATTTGGTCAAAGTCAAACTGCACAAAGTTTGACCAAATTTATATAAAAAAATATGAACATCTACAATACTAAAACTATATAATATGAACATACGTTTTATGGTGCATCTGATAATATTGATTTCATATTGTGAACGTTTATATTTTTTAATATAAAATTAGTCAAACACTATTAAGCTTGACTTTGACCAAACCTCATATACGGACTAAAAAGATAGAGAGGGAGTATGGATTTAATGCTGGATTTTTTTTTTTTTTTATGATATGATACACCGCCCCGTTAATGTGAACTATTAAGAATAAGAAGAGACAAGGTGGGCAGCGGGAGGGAGAGACCGAGAGAGAATACGCCAACACCATGGCCGTGGGCACATCCTCTTCGATGCTCGGCGGCGCCCTCCTCCTCCTACTTGTCCTCTCCACGGCCATTGATGTTCACGGCGGGTCAAGCTCCAGCGCCGCGCCATGTTCGCCGTTGGACGAGCTCTGCATCGGCCTCGGCGGCTGGTACGTCACGCCGGACATGTGCGTGTCCGCGCTCTGCATTGACCCCTCCTGCCGCTCCGCACGCCACAGTAGCCAAAACCAGCATCGAGTCTGCGCTCGCCCATGCCAAGAACGTCAAGGCCAGGAAGGTCATGCGGTCGTGCCTGCAGCTCTACATCGGCGCCGTCCCGCGGCTGCAGTGGGCGGCGCGGTCAGTCGCTGCGGGGCGATATAGCGGCGTTCCGGACGTGCTAGAGGCAGCCTATAGGGACGTGTCACATGGGTGCAGCAGCTTGGCCGGCGAGGTGGCGCTTCCCAAGGAGAACGACGAGTTCTTCATGATGGTCTTCGTCGTGCACGCCATCGTCGATCGGGTGCAGCGTATTATCGGCTGACCAATCGATGAATAACCCGCTCTTCCCCTCCGTAATAAGATAAAGGCCCTATCAAGCCTCTAACATGCAATGGTGTATTGTGGGCTTATGAGTATTAGCTAAACTGTCGTGCTGTTTATTCATCTCTTTTCTTAGAGCTCCTACAACCATAGTTGGCATATCTAAGCACTTGTACGTTTACAGACGCGTCCGGACACACCTGCTGGCATTGATCGGGTAGTCTTCATATAATTGTAGTACGCATACCTCCCCGCACCTAAATCCATATAAGGCACGCAGCAATGTAAGACGTTGATTAACATCACAAACAAGTTCATCAGACATAGAAATATAGATACACTCGAGCATAGATAGTTGATCCGACGGACAAATCGGACCTAAAATAGACAAAGTTCACCCGATTAAAGTAGAAACAAATAAAAAAGACAATGCAGAGGGCAAGATCACCACTTCTTGGCCGGGCCCTTGCCCTTGCCATTGCGTTCTGCGTCGCAGCCGTCCATCTCCTCCGTGTACGCGTCGGTGGCGGGAGGATCGTTGTCATCATTGCCGTCCGATCTGGTGGTGCCGCTTTCCAACACAGGTGAGATATATATAGCCCACAAGACGGCGGATGGCGCGGCTCTGCTCCAGGGCGTGGCATGCCGCCTTCGCCTTGGCGCTCTCCTTCTCCCTCGGACGGCACTCCGAAGTCTCGAGCCGGAGGCGCCACATGCCGGTCTCCGTCGTGGCGAGCGAGCGCTGCATCACCTTGCGCAGGGGCGCCTCCTTCGGATCCACCGGCACGGAGCGTACGCGCTGCCGGGACAAGACAGGGCTCCGCCGCGGCCTTCGCCCACTGCCGCTCGCATCAGGCGACCTTCGACTCTGACTCCGTCATGTACATGTGCACCAGAGCCGCGAGCACCCAGTGCTGCCCAGCCGGTGCTGGAGCCAGAGGAGAAGGGGAAGGGCCGCCCTACTCTGGATCTGGAGTGGGCCAGAGAAAGAAGGGCGAGCCCGACCAACATTGCAATGGGGCGACCTAGAGGAGCTCGCGAAGGACGCCACTGAGCTCGAGCTTTTGTTGGTGTCCAGCCATGACCCCTCGATGGTGATGCGGAGCGCGAGCTCCTCATTGTCGGGTGCATTGCTGCCGAAGTCGGAGTCCTCCTCCTTCACAAGGATGTCCCAGTCCATGCGATTGGACTCGTTGCCGGACTCGTCGCCGGACTTGGCCATGGCGGAGGAGGCGGAGAGATTTGGAGAAGTAGAGAAGACAAAAGGGGAGCGGAGAAGGGCGAGTGGACTGAGAGCGACTAGGGTTCGTCCGAGAGGGTGGGGTTTTGTGGGGACGACGGTAGGGGTGGCGGGCGTGGTAGGGTGTTGGAAATATGCCCTAGAGGCAATAATATTGTATTATTTTATTTCTGTGTTCATAATTAAGATTTATATTCTCTGTTATAACTGCTATGATCCTAAAATACACAATTCAGTGGAAAACGAATATGCACGTGTGGAATGATAAACGGTGAAACCTAATTCCTAGTCTAGTATGATCTATGTGCTTGCATGCAGATAATGAGTGATATAGCCCACACCGTGGCTAAGCAACGAGATGAGGAGGCGCAAGCGGCGGAGGGGAAAGCATGAATGGCACAAAAGCACAAAGCAATGCCCCACGAGGAGCACATGCATGAGTCCTACCGCTGCGCACGCGAGATCCGCCTCGCCCGCTGTCAGTACTGCCAGCGGTTGCGAAGGTGGCGGCCGCCTACAAGGAGAGTGACAACGCGGGCGAGGTGGTGTTCGGCGAGACCGACGATGAGGAGGAGGACATCGCCGAGTCCGCGCCCCGCCGCGACGACCACGAAGTCGGCACATCCACGGGCGTCGTCGGCAGCGAGGAAGAGTAGTGCATGGTAGGTTGCCACCGCTCATGTTTTCCAGGAAGGCCACCGCTCCTCCTCCCCGTCGACGCTAAGCTTGGTCACTTTCCGGGTCTCCAGAGGCCGAAGGTTATGAAGGCGGAGCTGGAGAGCGCCGAGGCGGAAGTGGAGACGATGAAGCTTCAGTTCTCAGGGCTGATGGCTGGACACCAGGAATGGGTGCCCGAGACCATTTAGATTAGGTATTAATTATACCTCTAGAGACGGACTAGCATCGTTTTGATGTAAATGTAATTAAATCCGTAATGTTTATATGAAATCCGGCTTTGTTTGCACGAATTTCATTCGGTTTGTTGAAAAAGAGTTTAAAATGTATGCAGCTACGGTTGGATGGCGGCCTTCTGCGTGCATGTCCACGGACTGGTCCCCCCATCCGCGGACAAATGCAGGAGAAAATTTACGGATTGCCGTTGGAGATGCCCTTATCTTACTTGACGTCTCAATTTGCATTCCTTTTGCTTGCACTTTGCAGAGATGTCTTAGCATGTGGCAGTTTTCCCTACTGTTATTTAGCACTGAAAGTAGAGTATTTGCCTCCAGTTATTAGTGAAGCTTGTGCAGGATCTACCAAAGTAACATTATATAGGTACCTTCCCTTTTGCTTGAAATATTCCAGGCCGTTAAGATGAGAACAAAACCTTTGTCTTGTTCCTTTTGTTTTGTTTCGAGGCAATGTCTTGTTTGGTATAAAAGCTTGGAACCAACGCGAGAGCTATTTTATTCCCCCCATCTCGGGCTAGCCCGTTTCGGTTTTGAGGGCATTCACGTCGTTTTAGGTTAAGAATTTCACTAGCTATATGTCTATTATCCCAAAATCTAAAAAGTGGCCGCGCGCTAACTGGAGAGAACGAGCGGCCTGGCTTTTTTGCCATCCATGAGTTGTATTTTTGTTTGTTAGTGTATGTCGTTATCAGTATTTAATGTGTTCACACTGGTTAGTCCAATTTAAAAGAAACAGCTTCACGTACAACTATTTTGGTTTTTCGAATTTTTAAAAAGTCATATCTTTCAAACCGCGCGTCGGAATTCAGATCCATCTTCACTGTTGAATTCTTTGCGACGAGATCTTTGAAACTAGATCCCCCGTGAGTATTGTTGGGGATATTACTACTGGGCGTAAACCGGCCTATCGGGGCCGGGTTAACTTCGTCAGTAGTTAATTATGTTAAAGCCCAAGAAGACAGAGGAGGGCTCAAGGCCCATGGTCGGTTCAAGGCATGTAGCCGTAAACCGGCGTTAGTAGTTAACTTGTATTGTAAGTTAGGAATAAGTAGAGACCAAACCGGACACATCTATGAGCCGGTATTGGGACTCCGTAAGCCGACGGGAGTCACCCGTGTATATAAGGGGACGACCCGGCGGCGGTTCAAGGATAACAGACAACAACTCGAGACATAGGCGAAGCTTGTTTGCTTCCTAGTCATCGAAACCCCATCAATTCCATCACAACTAGACGTAGGCTTTTACCTTCATTGAAGGGGCCGAACTAGTATAACTCTTTTGTGTCCCTGTGTCCGCTTTAACCCCTTAAAGCTAACCCGTAGCGATGGCTCCATGACTAAGTCCTTTTGCTAGGACATCTGCCGTGACAAAACCACGACAGTTGGCGCCCACCGTGGGGCTATCGCACGATGGTTTCAAGTTCTTGGGGGGCCGCTTTGAAGGACTCGAGGGCTACGCCGTAGGCCGGATGACTAAGAGTCGTCGCGGCAAGCTCTACATCGACGACGCAGGCTAGGGCCCCGAGGCCGGCTCAATTGAGTATGGGTACCGGGTCCCCTTTGGTGGCATTCACGTTTTCATTGGCAAGATCGGTGAACCGGGCCCCGAGCTGGACATTTGCACCGACCTCGTCAAGACGGCTCAGCGTGCGCGATCCGCCCGGGTTAAACAGGACATGAAGCGTGCCTTCGTGGGAGTCATCCATGGAGGAAGTTATGAGGATGGATCGGAATCTCGCGGCGATACCGTCGTTTGTTCCAATGACGAGTCATCGACCGGAGAAACCGAATCTCTTTATCAGCTACAAGACGGCCGGATTGGGGGCTGTTCCGATGGCGACAGTATTCCGGACCCCTCTGATCTGCCCAACCGGGTTGGAATATTCATGACTGGCACACAAGCGGTGCTTCATTTTTCGACCGCTGCGGCAACGGCTGCCGGGGCAGGAGGCCCTGTGCCCCCGCCGGCTCATGTTCTATCAGAGCTATTTGATGCATTGGTTGTGCTTATGGCGGAGGCTAATCCGGCGGATCAGGGCGTTCACAACGCCGAGATTGCAAAAGTGAAGGAACAGATCACCCAGGCCAAGGCAGATCTGGCGGCCGAGGACACCAGGATGGCCACGGAGCGGGCCGCTTTAGACGCACAAGCCTACAGGCTCATGTTGGACCAGAGTGCGTCGCAGGAAGTCATGAGGAGGAAGGATCGATCCCGTTTGCCTCCGGTTTTTGAGGCCAGAGACCTTTTCAACACTCCAGGAGTAGGAACCGGCAATCCGATGGAGGGAAACCGGGCTGAAGCTCCCGGGCCCGGCGCACCGGTTCAGCCTCGTCAGATGGACCGGCCTCGTCAAAACACCGTTATACCTCAAGCTGTTTTAACACCTCTGGGTCACTACTCCAACCCGATGGACAATCTCGTTGCCGCTGCTGCACGGCTGGAGGCCATTCCATTTGAAGGTGATTCGCCGCAGGCAGTAGAGACGCGACGGGTCAAGGAGCTTCTGAGGACAGCCTTGGTCCAACAGGAAGCATACTCGTACAGCCGCGACCGGATCCGCTCGACCCCCCGTCCAAGTCGGAGCTATAGCAGACATATGGATGAACCGGCAGTGTCAAGTAACGAACAACGTGGAGCACCCCGTGGCAACAACCCGACGGGTGGTGCTGATGACGCTCAAGAAGTGGTGAACCGGGCCCGAGCGCGCAGGGAGGCCGAGTTAGCCGCGCAGCATCAGGCTCGGCAGCTCACAGCGGTTCGTCCAACCATCTTGATTGAACCTTGTGTTACTTCCAGTTCTTTGGGGGTGCCTTGCCTTATCCCCGCTTTACGCAATGTGCGCCTACCCAAGGGTTTCTAGGGCCCGTGCAAGGTACCAAATTACACGGCGGATCAGCCTCCGGAGACATGGTAGAGAGCTATGAGATGGCCATGGAGATTCTTGATGTGGATGACGCGGCGTGTGCGAAATACTTCACCATGATGCTTGAAGGAACGGCCCATACTTGGTTAAAAAGCTTGCCGGTTAATTCTATCAGTTCATGGGCCCAATTACGAGCCCGGTTTATCAGCAATTTCAAGGATACATGTAAACAGCCTATGCCGATAGTGGACTTAGTTGCATGCGTCCAGGAGGAAGGAGAGTCAACAACTCATTGGGTGCGCCGGGTTTCACAAGTGTTGCACTCATCAGACTGCATCAACACTGACACCGCAGTATTAACCCTAGAAGGCAACTGCCGGTTTGGGCCCCTGAAGCTGAAGTTGGGATGGATGAAGCGTCATTGCACTGACATGGGGACCCTCATGGCCGCTTTGGTGAAATATGCTGATTCTGATAGTACCAAGGATCCCGAATCTGATGATGACAAGATAGGGAAGGGAAAGAGGAACGGCAACTCCAAGGGCCAGCAGCATCACTGGGCAGGCAATGGTGGTGGAGGCAAGCGTAAAGCGGATGGTAACATGGACTTTGTGGCTAATACTAACGCACAGGACAATGGCCAGCGACGCAGGGTAAACCGAAAAATCGTAATGGGGCACGCAATCCTAACCCAGAACGCCTAAACTATTTGCTAGCCAGCCCTGTCCGAGACATGGGACGAAGGAGTCGCTAGCAAACCACCTTTGGAAGGATTGCTTTATTATGCAGGAGTTCAAGAATTCTAATAATTTTCGGTATGATCATGAATCTGGCGATGGCTCAGGATCCGGGCCGGGTTACGGTGGAGGAAGTTCCGGTTCAGGATTTAATGGTAATCCGGGCGGACATAATAGTCAAAATAGTCAGAACAACCAGGGTGGTTACAACCAACAACAGCAATAGTCAGGTTACCAGTTCAACCCAAAGCAGTTGAGTAGTGGGCAGTATCATGTTTTCACCACTAGCTTGGACAAGCGAGACCGGAAGGTTCAGAGGCGGGCGGTCAACTCTGTTGAACCGGCCATACCCCGTTATCTACGTTGGTCTGAACAGCCAATCATATGGAGGAGAGAGGATCACCCACCCCAGGTCGATAATCCGGATCAGTTGGCTCTGGTGGTGGCGCCTCAGGTGGGAGGTTATAAGTTCACCAAGGTGCTCATGGATGGAGGTAGCAGCATTAATATCTTGTACTATGAGACCTTCCGTCGTATGGGACTGACAGATAAAAATCTTAAACCGTCTAATATGGTGTTCCACGGTGTAGTACCTGGCAGATCAGCATATCCTGTTGGCAAGATAGCTCTGGAAGTGGCCTTTGGGGATGATCATGATTCCGGGTCGGAGACATTGATGTTTGATGTGGTGAAAATCCAAAGTCCGTATCACGCCCTATTTGGGCGACCGGCCTACGCCAAGTTTATGGCACGACCCTGTTATGTGTATTTGCAGCTCAAGATGTCGGGTCACAAGGGGACAATAACGGTTCATGGAAGTCGCAAAATTGCTTTGGAGTGCGAGGAAGGTGATGCAGCCTATGCAGAGTCGGTTTGTGCCACCGAGGATCTGAAGTATTATAAGGACAATGTTGATCCGACAGACATGACTCCATTAAAGAAGCCAACTACGGAGCATGATCCGGCCCTGAAGTTCAAATCGGCAGTAGAAACTAAGCTTGTTGACTTTGTACCTGGTGATTCGTCCAAGCAGTTCAGCATCAGTGCTAATTTGGATCCAAAATAGGAAAGCGCGCTCATCGAGTTCATCCGTGAGAATCGGGACATTTTTGCATGGAAGCCCTCTGACATGCCAGGTGTACCGAGGCAACTCGCTGAGCACACCCTTAATGTGGATCCTAAATACAAACCGGTGAAACAGTTCCTCCGCCGGTTTAACGAAGAAAGACGCAAGGCAATTGGAGAAGAGGTAGCCAGGTTCTTAGCAGCTGGTTTTATTGTTGAAGTTTTTCACCCTGAGTGGCTTGCCAATCCGGTGCTGGTCCTTAAGAAAAATGGTACCTAGCGCATGTGTGTGGATTACACAGATCTTAATAAAGCTTGTCCAGCAGATCCTTTTGCCCTCCCCCGTATTGATCAAATTATTGATGCTATGGCGGGTTGTGAGCGTTTAAGTTTTTTGGATGCATATTCTGGCTATCATCAGATCAAAATGGCAGTTAAGGACCAGGAGAAAACGGCGTTCATAACTCCCTTTGGAGCCTTCTGCTATGTGTCTATGCCCTTTGGGCTCAAGAGTGCCCAGGCAACTTATCAACATTGTGTGCAAAATTGTCTACATAAACAGATTGGCCGTAATATACACGCCTACGTGGATGATATCGTGGTTAAATCCAGGGAGAAGGAGACTCTGATTGATGATTTAAAGGAAACTTTTGATAACCTGTGGACATACAAGATGATGCTTAATCCGGACAAATGCGTCTTTGGTGTACCGGCGGGCAAGTTATTAGGCTTCTTGGTGTCCAATAGGGGAATTGAGGCTAATCCGGAGAAGATCACAGCCATCACCTCCCTCGCTAAACCGAAGTGTATCAATGATGTTCAGCGCCTGGCAGGCCGGATTGCCGCGCTAAGCCGGTTTATCAGTCGCCTTGGTGAGAAGGCAATCCCTTTGTATCAGATGTTGAAAAAGACGGATCAGTTTGTCTGGAGTTCTGCTACTGATGAAGCATTTGAGGACTTAAAGCGGCAATTGGTCAATCTGCATGTGCTCGCCGCTCCCATTGACAAGGAGCCGTTACTACTATATGTTGCTGCTAATGCTCGGGCAGTCAGCGTGGCTATTGTGGTAGAGCAAAAGGAGGCAGGTAAGGAGCATCCGGTTCAACGTCCGGTCTATTATATTAGTGAGGTGCTCATTGAGTCCAAGCAAAGGTATCCGCATTGGCAGAAGCTGTTGTATGGAGTTTTCATGGCAAGCCAGAAGCTTAAACAATACTTCCAAGGGCATCCAATTATGGTGGTCAGTTCTGCTCCTTTGGGGGATATCATCCAGAACCGGAAAGCAACTGGTCGGATTGCCAAGTAGGCTATAGAGCTTGGGCCGCACGATTTGAAGTATGTGCCTCGGACGGCAATCAAATCTCAAGCACTGGTTGATTTTATCAACGATTGGACGGAAATGCAAGCACCTGAAGAAAAGCCGGATCACACATATTGGACCATCCATTTTGACGGATCCAGGCAACTGGAAGGCTCGGGGGCTGGAGTCGTACTAACTTCCCCACGAGGTGATAAGTTTTGTTATGTTCTCCGCTTAATGTTCCATTGTACTAACAATGCAGATGAGTATGAAGCCTTGCTCCATGGTCTCCGCATGGCTAAGGAGATGAATCTAAGTCGAGTTAAGTGCTTCGGTGACTCGGACCTTATGGCTCAGCAAGTGTCTGGCACTTGGGACTCCAAGGACCCACTCATGGCAGCATATCGTCGTGAGGTGGATATTGTTGCAGGTCATTTCAAAGGCTATCAGGTGGACCACGTGGACCAGCGGAAAAATGAAGCGGCGGACGCCTTAAGCCGGCTGGGCTCTCAGCGCAAACCGGTTCCGCCCAATGTTTTTCTGGACGTGCTGCACAACCCATCGGTCAAGATCCCTGGTGAAGCAGATTTGGCTATTCCTGATCCGGAGGCTCAATTGGTGGCAACTCTTCATGTTATTCCAGATTGGACGCTTCCTTACCTGGCATATAAAAACCGGGGCGAGTTACCAGAGGATGAGACTCTGTCCCGACAGATAATCCGGCGATCCAAGTCCATGACTATTATCAACGGCGAGTTGCATCATTGCAGTGTGTCAGGAGCATTTCAACGATGTGTGTCTCCTGAAGAAGGCCGTGAAATTTTGCGTGAGATTCACGAATGAGATTGTGGTCACCACGCTGGTTCAAAATCTCTGGTGGCTAAAGCGTTTCGCCACGGCTTCTATTGGTTAACTGCTCATGCTGATGCGGAGGATCTGGTCAGACGGTGTGATGGTTGCCAAAGGTTCTCAAGACGTGCTCATGTACCGGCTCAAGAATTCAGAATGATTCCAATTACTCGGCCGTTTGCGACTTGGGGGCTGGATATGGTTGGGCCTTTCAAAAGGTCCAAAGATAAAAAGACCCACCTCCTGGTGGCGGTTGGCAAGTTTACAAAGTGGGTGGAAGCAGAACCTGTTAGCAAGTGTGATGCGGCCATGGCGGTTCAGTTCATTAAAAAAGTGATTTTCCGGTTTGGCTTTCCACACAGTATCATCACAGATAATGGTACCAATTTGTCTAAAGGTGCCATGAAGGAGTTCTGCGAACAGGAGCACATCCGGCTCGACGTTTCATCAGTGGCACACCCACAGTCCAATGGTCAAGCAGAAAGAGCTAATCAAGAGATCTTGAGAGGCATCAAGCCCTGGCTCATGGTTCCTTTGCAGAGAACGCCAGGTTGTTTGGTAGAAGAATTACCATCTGTGCTATGGAGCATCAATACGACACCCAACAGGTCAACAGGATACACACCGTTCTTCATGGTTTATGGAGCGGAGGCGGTTCTCCCCAGTGATATCCGTCATGATTCACCTCGTGTGACGGCTTATGTTGAAGCGAACAACGAGACAGCACGGCAAGATGCTTTGGACCGGTTGGATGAAGAGTGTGACATAGCAGCCGCCCGATCGGCGATTTATCAGCAGGATCTTCGTCGTTATCATAGTCGCCGAGTCAGAACCAGAACCTTCCAAGAAGGAGATTTGGTGCTTCGGCTCATCCAAGATCAGATGGATATGCATAAGTTATCCCCACCTTGAGAGGGGCCTTTCGTGGTCAGCAAGAATCTGCACAACGGGTCATACTATCTGATCGATATTCGAGAGCATAAGGACTCACGTACATCAGAGGAGGAGACCAACATGCCGTGGAACATAGCTCATCTTCGGCCTTATTATACCTGAGCCATTGGTTCTACTTATGTACATATTACAACGATGTATATATTAACTATAATAAACCGGAACCTCAGCTAAAGCGAGGTATCTGTTCTTTTACATCATGTGTGGTTACACGGAGTTGTTCTAAAGCGGCTTCCGGTTTACCCCTTGAGTTCACTTTTCTAAAAGCATCGTGTTACATCACATGGAGGATTGGTCATGTCCGAACCAATACCATACCTCTTGATAGGCGAAAGCCACCAGATCACTTGGGGACTTAGTCACGTCTGAACCACTCATGCCTCTTGATCGGCCTAAGGCCACAGAATCACTTGGGGGCTTGGTCGAACCCGAACCATCGCCATGCCACTTGGTCGGCATAACTGCCACGGTTTCATTTGGGGACCTGGCTGACTAGAACCATAGTTACGCCTAACGGGAGCTTGGTCGTGTTCGGCCATGGTAACGCCCTTTGATCAGCTCAAATAAATGTTTTTTGCAACGGTTTTCTCATTGCCTTTTGCTTTGCATCTTTTCTTTGCCAGATTCTTTTTTCTTTTTTATTGCGTTCTTTTTAAACCGACAAAGTTTTCAACCAATCCATTGACGGAACACAGTTCACGTCAATCCGGAGACTATTTGCCCGGCTAGATCCTTGTTGTTAACATCCTCTTATGGAGTAACACGATGTTTATTATAACTCGGCACGGTTTACATGGTAAACCAGAGTCATATATATACAAGAGCTGTTATCTCCTCAATAGTGTGGGTTTGCAAAACTCCGCTTCAAGATTGGCCAAGCCAACTTCACGCTCAATGATGGCAGGTATTATGTATCTCAAAAATTTGATCATATACTTAAAATTTTGTTTTGGATGTTTTGATTTCATATATGCAGACATCATATTCCGCCTGACGGTACAACCGCGGTGGCACTTGACGAATATCTCATTTCAGAAAGTGCTTTGGAAAGTTCATCAGCACAGGAAGAACAAATTATGCACAAAGGCATATCAACATCCAAAGTATCAGCTAGCCTATTACAAGGCAACATGGTGCCCATAATAATATAATTGTTTTTCACAAAGGAGAGGCAGTTTTAAAACCGGCTTCCGGTTCAAGCTTGGTCACCAGCCTGGCCTGATGGTTGTGGGTCATCCTGCGCCGCTTCAGCCTCCGTTTCTCTACCCAGTGGCTGGAAATCCACAGTTGTCCAGTCGATTCCCATTAATGCTTGAAAAACAGCTTCATCATGGATCAGCAATGACGGGTCAATATCGGGAGCGTAAGTATGCTTACGGATTGGAGGGATCAGATTTTCCGATTCATGGATTGGTGCAGCTATTCGCTTGTTCTGACTGTCATATTGGGCTTGATAATGAGACAAGTCTGCTTCTTCTGCCAATTGACAAGCTAGCGGACGTACCTCCCGGTTTATTGCTCGTAGATCCGCTTCACCAAATTCTGACCCGTCTTTCTTCAAGCTAGGATAGCCCTGAGCCGCTTCAATAGGATCAAAATCCGGCACCCAGGCTTTTGCCCGGATTAAGGCATTGATTGCACCGGTTCGAGTAGAAGATTTCTTCAGCTCTTCAACCCGGGCAGGAAGCACCGACAGTTTCATCAGAGTATCTTGAATCAAAGTGGGCGCCGGTTTGTTATGAGATGCGGTACAGATGATCCACTGGGCACCATTATACAATTGTTCAACCAATGTATAGGCGGCTTTCAGTTTCTTCCGCACATCTGACCCCAAGTGACCAATGCGTGTCCCTGAAATACCATAAAGGGTTAATAAACCGGCGACTCTGTTAGAAGGCAGAGCCAATTCAGAAGGCAAACTGGCTTACCAAAGATAGCAGTAGTCATGGCATGCACGTGCCGCTTTATGCTGGTCAGTTCATCCGCCACTGGTTTTAGTGCAGCCTCGGCATCCTCTGCTCGTTTGATCAAAGCGGACTTTTCAGTGGCCCAATCCGCCCGCTTCTTCTTGAAGCTCTCCTTAAGCTGTTCCATGGCGCTTAAAGCGTTGGCCAATTCCTCTTTTGCTTTGGAGGTTTCAGCCTGTTGGGTTTTCAGGTTTTCTTGGAGATCGGTGACTTGGTTTTCTTTCGCCTTCAGCTCCGCCTGCATGCATACAGATATATGCTTCAACAAATCGGTATAAGGATTCAAGTACCAACCACATAACAAGTTATGCACTTAGCACTTGGGGGCTAATGCATATTCGGTCTTCATCTTTCAATTGCTTGCAAAGTCCCAAGATCAATACAAGTATTCAACTTGGCACTTGGGGGCTAATGGCTATTTGCTCGTATATATATTCTGATGCGGCAATCTCAATTACTTAAAGTACCGGTTTAACTACGCTAAGTTCAACCGGCCCTTGGGGGCTACATCGGCAAAAGTTCAAAGTATTAAGATTTATGTTAGTAAGTCCCGGTTTGAAAGAAGATTACAAACCGGCCCTTGGGGGCTAAGGAGAGTCAGTAAATATTGAAGCATACAAGCAATAAAGAGCGTATGGAAGTTACCTCGTATTTATCCTTCATCATATTAATCAGACTGGCTTCATAGTCACGGCTGGCATACAGCCGATTTAGGTAGCCGGAATGGATATCTTGGGCGTTCAGAGCAGCGTAAGTTGCCAGATCAGCATTCCACTTGCCTTTACCAAAGGCAGCAAATCCTTCCTTGGCAGAATGTTTGGACAAAGCAACAGGATTGCTTGGCTCGGTATGGCCAGTGCCAGTAATGACAACCTCATCCTCCTAAGTATCCCAGTTTGCATTGGGGCTGTTGGCTTGTTAGTAGGTTTTGCTGGACCGGTGGATCTCTCAATCTGGATGGAGCCTGTGGGCTGATTGACATGACCTGAGGCATCAGTAGGTCTCTCTTCAGCAATAAGATCGTCGTCTTGCTGTGGTGGATCGTTGGGTATATCCTCAGGAATAGCTGCTTCAAGATCGGGTGTCTTGCCTGGCTCAAGAACGGCATCTTCTTCGGCCGCTTTTGTCCAGGCGGGCCTTCTTGCTTGGCCTAGGTTTGGCCCTGGAAAGAATAACAAAATCAAATACAGCATATGTTCTAAGGCAATGTACTGTAAGTATCATAATAAGTATAGCTTACCCAAGCACCGTTTTGAGCGGTGGCAGCTGAGTAGCCGATGACTCGCCAGAGGATGAGTGGGAAGTAACCTGGTAATCAGAGTCAGATGGATTAAGAGGTTGGCGAAAGCAGCCCGCTTTAGGACAATCACTGACAAGCAAATTAGAGACCTCTGAACGGCGTTTCCAAAACGGACTGTTCGGTAAACCGGCGGAGGTAACTACCTGGCCGCTGTGTCGGGTTGTGCGACGAGCTTCGTGCTGTTGGGTCTTCATAAGAAATTTGGGATCCAAATAAGCACGAGGATGAGAAAATTTAACTTTCCGGTTTGCCTGACGGATTTTTAGCGAAGGCAAAGGTTCTGAATCGGAAGAGAGAATAATTACCTCTGCAGCATCAGCGTGGCTGGCTTCGGCATCATCCTGACAAATATCATCATCAATAAGACGCATGAAAAATAAGCCAAGTGAGTCAAGATCTACCTCAAGGTCCAGATTATCCACATCATCATCAGGGGTCGGATTAGAAGATGCAGTAGTTCTTTTCCTGTGGGCAGTCTTCTTTACAGCTTTAGTCTTTTGCCGGGTTGCTCGTTCCGGTATGTCTGGTTTTTCCGGTTTCTCTTGCGGCAATTTCTTGCTCCAAAACGGATCATTGCCCTAATTACACAGACACTGATATTAAACAATGACCAGATATATCAATAATAGATTTAGCAAAAGGAAAAATCAAGGCCTTACAGCTGGCGGTTTGTTGGTGGCACAGAAGGGAAGCAGGCCGTTTTTAGCACAGATATGTTCCGGTTCATTCAGCATCTTATTCACAGCTTCTGTGATTTCTTCATCGGTGAGCTGGATTCTGGAATGTCGCAGTGGGTCATCTGCACTGCCGGTATACTCGCACATCAAACTGGAGCGCTGACTAAGGGGCAGTATGCTCCATGATATCCAACAGCGAGCGAGATCAACCCATGTTAAACCGTTGGCCATAAAGGCTCTGAGCTTCGATAGTTGAGGAGCATATTTGCTTCTCTCCTGGGCAGTCAATCTTTGCAGAAAAGGGTGTGTATTGCTGAGCCGCTCCGGACGAAAGCCGGGCAAGGGATTCTCACCAGCAGGAGAGGCATCTTTGTAATAGAACCATGTCTAATTCCACTCTTTGGGGTGGCTGTGTAGTTTGGCATGAGGGTATGTGACCTCTTTCCTTTTCTGGATCGCCACGCCACCCAACTCCGTATTGGAGCCGTCAGTAAACTCAGTACAACGGTTTAGATGGAAAAGGTCTCGGAACAATTCCACTGTGGGCTCCTCTTGAAAGAACGCTTCACAGAGCACTTGGAAGTGACACATATTTGTAACAGAGTTGGGGCCAGTATCTTGTGGATGGAGTTGGAAATCGGCCAAAACATCTCGGTAAAATTTAGAACTGGGTGGCTTAAAGCCCCGAGCTAAGTGATCTACAAAAACAACAACTTCTCCTTCTTGAGGAGTGGGAGGGCATTCTTTGCCAGGAGCCCTCCAATGAATGGTATCTTTGCTGCCTAAAGCGCCGATCAAGACTAGATCGTCCAGCTGAGCCTCTGTGACACGAGAAGGAACCCAATTGCATTCATATACTTGCTTGGCCATGATGGAATCTACAAGGTAGAAGATCTCGGTTCAAAAATACATTTTATCAAGGTACATTGGTATGTGCAATGTTAAACCGGAGACAGATCTATATGAACCAGAGTTTTATGAAGCAACAACATCTGGCGGTTCAACAAGGGGACTAATGGTATATACTGGTTTGGCAATTTTTTCCTACAAGGTTAAACCGCCGGGTTTAAACATTGAAGCAGAGGAGTAAGTTTACAGAAACAGGTTTCGTAAGATTTCTCTACAGTGATGGATCTGAAGCAAGTTCAGGAAAAAGATAAATATTCAGAGGTCCAAAAGGAGCAGTACCGAATCAATGAACAAGACGTACATACAGATCTATGGTTTTGAAATGTGCAAGTGAAGGCGAAGGGCAAACAACTACCATTGCACAGAATAAAGATTTGCGGAGCCATCTAAAGATCTATTGTACGAGCAAGAGGCAGACGATGAACACTGAAGAACTGCGAAACCCTAGGTCAGATCTGCGGGGGAAAGGATGGAAGATTTACCGGAGCTGAGGAAGATGCGGAAGGTTGCCGCGATGCTCTGGTGCGCTCAGGTTGATGCAGCGGCCAAGGTTGAGGCAGAGGTCGACGACGGCGGCAGAGCTCCGAGGCTGGCGACGCGAGGAAGACGAAGAAGGCACGGAAGGAGAAAAGAAATGACCCTTCAGTCCTATTTATAAGGCGAAGAACATGTGTCAGGCGCGACAATCAAGGGGCCACAAAACGGAGCTGTCGCCTCGATTTCCGCCGATCTATTAAACAAAGAAGCATAATGGATAGCTTCGTTATGACAGGTGACGTCACTCCGGTTTACAACGTGTGAGAGAGAGAGCGAGGGAGAGGAGGGAAGAGCCGGGGCGAGTGAGAGAGAGCAGGGGGGAGGCGTCACTCCGGTTTCCTACAGGTGACGTCACCACCGTCGCCGCCGTTCGCCATAGCAGCCATCTCCGGCCACCCCTCGCTTCCCCGACTAGCTCAGAAGCTCCGCCACGACCCCCTCTTCCTCCCCACCGCTCCACAGCTCCCCGGAAGCCCTGCATGGCCGCCACGTCGCCGTTCCCCTCTTCGGGCTCCGACCATCGTCGCCGTCGAATTCGTCGTCTCCAGCGCGTCCCCGAGCCCGCTAACCATCCCTGCAGCTCCGCGGTGAGCCCCCGGATCGTTTCCCCCTTCTCCCCGGGTCTCTCCCGACCTCTAGTGCCTAGCCCCACCTTGGCCGAGAGCTCCACGCCGCCGGCGATGTCGCCGCCGTGGCCACGGTCACCGTAGCACCCAACCGAGCACACTATCGTGCTCCACACCTCACTAGGAGTACGCAGCACGCGCTAACGCCTCCCCAAACCCCCTGCAACACCGATCCCGACCGCACCCGAACTCCGGCGGCCGCAGCCGAGCTCGCCGCCGTCGACTCCGGCCACCCCAGGCCCAGCCACGGCCACCGTTCGACGCGCGGGAGCAAGAGCTTTCCAACGAGCCCAAGCACGGCCTCGCCCGTGCCCTGTAGCGCGATCCCGCATCGCGCCGCCGTCTCGGGCCTCGCCGGCGTCACGTCGCCAGTGGGGTTGACCCACTTGACCACGGCAGGAACCCCCCTGAGTCCCTGACAGGTGGGCCCAGCCCTGTAGCTAATTAGGATTAGTGCTAACCACTGTTAGTTAACCCCCTGACACTGACTAGTGGGCCCCAGCGCCACTAATTAGTAATTAGGATTAATTTAACCCTGTTTAACCCCCCTGTCACTGACGTGTGGGCCCCACACGTCAGGTTTGACCTCAGCCAGCTGCAGTTGACCACTGACGTCATGCTGACGTCATGCTGGCGCAATAATTATATTTCTGGATTTAATTTAAATCAGGAAATTCCAGAATATTATTTAAACTTCAAAAATTCATAACTTTTATTCTGTAACTCCAAATTGGACAAATTATATATGAAAAATGATCAGAAAAATCCAATCTATCCATCTGTACTATTTTCATGCATGATCAAACAAGTTAAATTGATGTTTCAAGCAGAACAAGGAAAAGCACTTTAAAAGGCCATATTTGAATTTGAAATTTGAATCCTTGATTCAAATTTGCTCAAATCCTTCTGGTTTTAGTTGCATTAGCCCAACACACTCATATTGCCATGTTTCATGCATGCATCATATTGTTGCACATTGTTTGGTGATGTTGTGTATCGATGTCCTTTGCGACAGGTTCTGCCTCCGAGGAATACCGTGATTACCCTAACGAAGAACCGTATCCGTGCATCGAACCATCAGGCAAGCAACCAACCATTGATCATATCGATACAATCCCATGTTCTCGCTCCTGCTCTCTTTTACTGCATTAAGACAACGCGTTTCAAACTGCTGTGTGCTACGGTAGTTGAACCCATTTCCTCTGCATGACCTGTCATTGCCACAGTAACTAGATGAAACCCACTAGCATGTGTAGGAGTTGATTGAGCCATATGTATGTGTTGTTCCTACCTTGCTATGCCTGCTATGCTTAGAGTCGTGTCAGGTCTGGTTCATCTGGGTGATGGGCTAGAGTGAAATGATTATGTCGGTAATGAGAGTGGTGTGGTGAACACGATTTGGTAAAGGTATCGATGAGAGGCCATGTAGGATTACATGGTGGGTTGTTTCATTGAAGCCGACCTTAAGCACTGAGATCTGTATGTGTGATTTAAGAATCAGCTACTACCATGCATTGGGCCCGAAACCAATGGACCCTCTCGGCTTCTTATTCACCCTAGTTCTCCGTCCAGGAGTTGCAAGTAGTTTCTGGTGTTTGTAGCCTACTGGAGGCCGTGGACAGCGCTGACCGTAGGGGTGGGCTGTGATGCGGTAGGTACATGGCCGGGTGTACCGAATACCCGTTAGGTATCTCGGGAACCCTGTTCACATCGTTCGGGGCCGTATGGGAAACCTCGGCCGGACTCCCTGCGGATGGAACCTGAATAGGCGATAAACCTGGACTGGAGGCTTAGGTGATTAGGTAGGTCGTGGCCGACACCCACGTTGGGCTTCCGCTTGAAGGTTGCCGAGTACATGTCGTGTAAACGACGATAAGTGGTGAGAGCGTGTATGAAGGAGTACACCCCTGCAGGGTTAACATGACCTATTCGAATAGCCGCGTCCGCGGTAAAGGACTACTTGGTTGCCTATACAGTTCATAGACAAGTAAATGGAAACTACTAAAAGCCTCAAGATAAGTGTGAGTGCCGAGGATGGCTCTTCCGTAGAAAGACGGAGGTGGATCCTCGGTAGTGTATTGAAGTGGTGAGTAGTGGACTCGTGTGCGCAAAACCATTTCAAGTTGGAGTATCGTAGGATAGCCTAGCCAAGAGTCAAAGCTGGCTTGCTGCAATAACTCCACCAACCCTTCTTGATAACATGCATGTATGTAGGATCTGATGTAAGACTTGCTGAGTACCCTTGTACTCACGTTGCTATAATCTACATTTTTACAGAAGACGCTGCAACCCCTTCTGATGGGTTCTATGTAGACGTTGACATCAACGAGTAGGCTAAAGACCCAGGTGGTGACCCTGAGCTTGTGAAGGACCACGTAGTATAGCTAGGCTTCCCAAGCCTCTTTTATTTTACTAGTTGTCTGTACTCAGATAAGTTACTTCCGCTGCTGGTTTGTATGACTGTATGACTTGTATGTTGGGTCGTGAGACCCGTACCTTTGTGTGTGATATGTATGGCTCCCTGAGCCTTAAATAAAGTACTGGTGTCGTAGAGTCATGTTGTGATGCTTCGTTGTATTTGCACATATCGAGCATATTGTGTGTATGATTGAAATGCTTGGTATGTGTGGGATCTGACTATCTAGTTGTTTATCTTTAGTAGCCTCTCTTACCGGGAAATGTCTCCTAGTGTTACCGCTGAGCCATGGTAGCTTGCTACTGCTCTGGAACACCTAGGCTGGCCGGCATGTGTCCTTCTTCGTTCCTGTGTCTGTCCCTTCGGGGAAATGTCACGCTTTGAGTACCGGAGTCCTGTTAGCCCGCTACAGCCCGGTTTACCGGAGTCCTGCTAGCCCAGTGCTACAGCCCGGACCCATATGCTGATGACCGACACGTTCGAAGCTGGGTCATGGATGCCTGTCCCTGTAAGTCTGTGCCACTTTGGGTTTACGACTAGTCATGTCAGCCCGGGCTCCTTATCATATGGATGCTAGCGACACTATCATATACGTGAGCCAAAAGGCGCAAACGGTCCCGGGCAAAGGTAAGGCGACACCCGTGGGGATACCGTGCGTGAGGCCGCAAAGTGATATGAGGTGTTACCGGCTAGATCGATGTGACATTGAGTCGGGGTCCTGACAAAGGGTGTCGGTGGGTGACCCGTCCACCCTATAGGAAGGTTCTCTTAGACAAGGAATAGGGTGCCCATATACGGGTATACATGGTTCTAACAATCTAAAATGAAGGTTGGCGTGTAATCTAACGATGTGGCGATACTTTGTACCACTCTCTAATTCACCAACAATCCTTTCTCTTTCTCTTTCTCTCTCTCTATTGATTTATCTATCTACCAAATATGTCATGTTATCCTTTATATTCCATATCTTTTTCAAATATGTTAGTCAATTCGTAACGTCTATCATGTAGAAAGGTTCTCGTTACACATAAAAGGGTGCCCCTGCAAGTACGCATGGTTCCGGCAATATAAACTGTAGGTTCCCGTGCAATCATCTAAGCAATGTGGTGAAACTATATATCTATATGTCTATCACTATCTCTCTAACCCTTTGTCATCCGGACCTACGCTCACGCAGCTTATAAGGGATAGAGTGCGAGTCGAGGGATGCCGGTGGGTGCAATGTATGCTATATAGGAAGGTTCTCATACTCAAAAAATAGGGTGCCCTCATGTGGGTTATGCATGGTTCTAACAATGTAAAATGGAGGTTCCCCTTTAATCTAACGACGCGATGATACTGTATACCGCTATCTCGCTCACTAACAATCTTATCTCTCGCATGACACCGTGTTCGTGGCCCTCGACGTCGGTTTGTCCGACCCTAAAGTGATATCTCGACCACCAGCACCGCCCATCGCACCCGCAGAGGGAGGAACTTCACCGCCCGCGGACACCATCCAGATCGAGCCCAATCTCGCCTACCCGAAACCTCAACTCCGACTCCCCTCAGGCCTTGAACAGATCCACTCAAGCGAGAGCCGCCGGTCATAGCCATCATGAAGCTTTGGCTGTACAAGCCCCACGCCAGATTAGATCTAGCAGGTCCCCTGGGGCCACCCTGAGCACGCCCCGCCACCACCACAGCGATGACACCCCCTCCAACGGCCATGGTGGAGCCGGCCATATGCAGCCCCAGGTGCCCTCAGCCCTCGTCGCGACAGCGGACCGGCACGACATCCGACCGGATTAGGCCGATGTTGTCTCGCCCGCCGCCACCCATAGAAGATAGACGTGCAGCCACCGCGCCTGGCCAGATCACCACCAGAACGCCGCCAGGCCCTACGGCAGCCTCGCGCCTCCACATGCGAGGCCATCCCGCGCTAGCCACAAGACGTGAGGAGCGGAAGCAGGCCCGGCCCCACCCATGCTGTCCGGGCTTGGCCCTGCAGCACCTCGGGGAAGCGGCGAGGGAGGGAAGTCAGGATAGGAGAAGTGAGTGGCAGCAGTGCCATAGTTTCTGCCGGTCGGTCGCGGCAATGACACGAGATAACCAATTGTGCATTTTTCTATTTTCCTTGTTATTTTTTTAGAAGAGGAGGAGGACCCCCGGCCTCTGCATCTGGGTGATGCATACGGCCACTTTATTAATTATTCTCACAAGACCTTACAAAGTCATACAACAGTAAGACTAAAGCCATCATCTAAGCAACAACTGTCGCTACTCCTATCCAAATGATGAAGGGGCGCTGATAGTCTGGGCCTAATACCAAGCAGACATCGCAACCAAACCTAAACATCTAAGACTTGAGGTCCCAACCAGGACACCTGCCGGGTATGAGGCCGCCGCAGCCACCTGCCACCAATCCATCTTCAGTGTTGTATTGCTGCACCACCTTGCCCGACCTCTCTAACATCGATGCCTGATAACGTCACCCTCCTGCGCGAGTCCCTCGCCACACATCGGGCGTCGAGTCTCCACTGCACCACGCCACCATTAATGTGTAGGATGAAACACCGCTCCACCAGTTATTCCGCCCACTGGTCCCTCGAGCCCGTGTACACCACCAAGAATGACGCCACAAGAGGGAAACGACACAATAATGCCGCCGTCATCCGATCTACTGATCTATGGTTTCCCCCGGAGCTAGCAGATAGTGGCGTGGAACTTCTCAACAGCGATGCCTTCAACAAGGGAACGACACCAAATAGTGCCGCCATCGCTGGCCTCGGCTGCAGCCGCGAGCAGGTCTTCACCCAGATCTGTTCCAGTGGCCTCCATCAAGCGTCTTGTGCACGGATCGTCCACCACCGCGGCTGCCGCGTCGTCCGTCGCGAGTCCAAAACCACCGACACATCCTCCGCCGTCTGGGGCCGCTGCCCCGGGATTTAGCCCTCGCTGGCCGCCGGAACAAAGCCACCGAGCCCCATCGAGGGCGGCCAACGGGGGCGGAGAAGCTAGATCCGGCCAAGCCCGGCCAGGATCCGGCCAAGCCCGGCTAGGATCCGGCCTCTCCCCGCGCTGAAGCCACTCCCGCGGCCCTTCATCTCGCACGCGTCCGAGGCAACGCAGGCAGCACATGCGCGCAACACCGCGGAGAGGGGAAACGCTCAGCCGCCACCTTCCCTGGGGCACGCGCGGACTTCGCCGGCGGCCCCTCCATAGGCGGCGAAGCGAGGGAGGGACGAGGGGGATCTGGCAGCGGCGGCGCTAGGGTTCCCCCGTGTCGCCCGGGGGCGACGCGGGGGCGAGAGGCGAGAAGATCTATTATAACTGATGTAGATATGTCTCCTAACAGTTATATATCAGCCCCTATCATTTTCAGCAAATGCTAATATCCCATGTTTTGTCGGTTAGTATGTTGTCTTGACTGTGCCCATGTATGTGCCTCATTCAATACCACGGGGTGCAAGGGTTGTCGTGCGTAAAGCAGTTTTTGGACGGCTGTCTCTTACTACTCTATGGCTGGTTGTAATGGGGAGTATCATATACTATTATCATGCATATGATACTAGTGTATGATACTACCTCTTTAATGCATAGTATATATCAGTATCATGTAATATTTTATTTATTGTCATGCATGGTAGCATTGGATTTATTATGATACGGTATCATGATATGATACTCATCTCTCTTTTTCTTTATTTAATTCTATGCTATCTCATTAAAATTGCCTAGTTGGCATGCATGATACTAGCTATGATACTCACATTACAACCAGCCTACTAGGCAGAGGGTGCTGAAACTGCTGCGGCCTGGAAAGTTAAAGCAGGCGAGGTCGCTGTATACTTTTGTCATTGAATGCTCGCATAGCTGTTAAAACTTTGACTCGTGCTCGTGCCTGGCATCCAGTGTCCTCGACTGGATCGCCTGCTTCATGAAACAGTTTTGCTAAGTCTCAATCGACTGAGACTTCGTTATGTCTCAGTCGATGGTATCTTCCTTTGATTTTCCATGAAAATTCGTGCAAAAAAATCTTTTCAGTTTTTCTTTTTTTTTTACATATTATATCACTTGACTTAGACTTGGTTAAGTCTCAGTCGACTAAGACCTAGCCACACCCTTCATGAAAACTGTGGGTGGTAAAACGGCAATCGAACGTCGTCTTACATCTACCGCCACCGTGTACTCTAGTCTCTAGCATTGCATGCCAATCCATGGCCAACGACGGCAACGACTACCTCGGTTAAGATCCTCCTCTAATAGAGTGCGGTTGCGGCCTTGACACGTACTGACGTACAAGTGAAAGTTGATGTCGGGCAGGACCTGCAAGTTACGCAAAAAAATGCATCTTAATGATTCCGTCCGTGGGCAGTGCATGCTAATGATCGCCGAAAGGCGAAGATACGCAATACGATCCGTGTCCAGACGTCAGCGGAGAGATGTGGCGATGCAACGGGTGTTGCGGATGGCGACGGCTGTCGTCGTGTTAGTGGCGTTTGTCTGCTTGGATGCGCGGTCGCCGTGTTAATAAAACATGGCACACAGCGTAGGACGCAAAATGGAAAACAGTGATGTGTTAGATGTGTTTGTAATCCGCTGCTTTACTTGCTATTTCGTGATTGTACCCTGTGTGCCATGTTATCTGTCGTCTGGCGTTTTCCGTTCTCCGGCTCTATTGTTGCGGTGCTCTCAACCGTGCATAGCTCTGTAAAAACATTTGACCATGTGAGATGAGCAGTGTGTGCACGCTTTCTTTACTTTCTTTCCCTATTGCTTCACATCTTCTCTTTTAGAATTAGCAGCTTACTCCTGAGCCCGTAGCATCGCCTATGTCCGAAAGGACCAGACACGCACACGCGGCCATGAGATACGGACTGCCAAGCGATTTTTTTTCTTTTGGGCAAACAACCTGGATTCCATTAACTCAAGTGGCCAGTGGCCACACAACCACTACCGGAATTGCCCCCTATGCCGACGGCCCTGGCCTGAGTCCCGTCGGGATAGACCTATGCCGACGGCCCCCGTCGGCATAGGGCCGTCGGCAACATATGCGTCGGCACAGCCAGGGAGGCCGTCGGCATAGAAAAGCCGTCGGGGGCCGTCGGCACAGCCAGGGAGGCCGTCGGCATAGAAAAGCCGTCGGCATATATGATACGCCGACGGGGCCCGTACATCTATGCCGACGGCCCCAGTCGTCGGCAACTATCACGCCTAACGGCGGCCGCCGTCAAGTTCGGCCAACGATAGGCCGCCACGTGGCACACCTATGCCGACGGCCAGGCCGTCGGCCTAGTC
>NC_057794.1:555885941-555888481 GCF_018294505.1 Triticum aestivum | reverse complement strand
GTCGGCCTAGTCAAAACCTACGCCGACAGCCTGGCCGTCGGCATAGGTGTGCCACGTGGCAGCCTGTCGTTGGCCATGGACCAGGGCTATGCCGACGGCTAGGTCGTCGGCCTAGTTTCGAACTATGCCGACGGCATAGCCGACGGCATACTCCTTCATACAGAGTTCCCAGCAGCTGCCGTGTGGCACCTATGCCGAGCCGTCGTCATAGCTTTTAAACTATGCCGATGGCAATGTCGTCGGCATAGGTGCCACGTGTCAGCTGCTGGGAGCTCACGCCAGCCCTATGCCGACGGCATAGCCGTCGGCATAGTTTGCTTTTAATTTTCTTTTTCTTTTTTCTGTTTGTTTTCAAATCAGTTCAATTCAAATAACAACACATATATAACAGCACATATCAGCAGCACATATCAACGAACATAAGCATAAGCATCATCACAACAATAGATCATCATCACACAAGCATAAGCATATCAACGAATGTAAGCATAAGCATAAGCATCATCACACAAGTCATCTAAATGATCATCAGCACACAGAAGTCATCTCAAGCATCATCATCATCACATCTCAAGCATCATCGAGCACCGCGGAGGTCGTCACCGCCAAGACCGCCGAAGCCCAGGTCATCACTGCTAGCGGCAGCGGTACCGCCTCCACCTCCGCCTCCGCCTCCATGGATCGGAGTGGTCGGGCTTCGTGTCTCCGGAGTGCTGCGAAGACCACCACCAACGGTAGATCCACCTGTTCCCTGGATGTTGAAAAGACATATTAACGGGATATATGACTGTGTTGAAAGGCATGACATGCTTTGGGTGAATAGATTGGGGATGAACTAACTGGCGAGGGGCCAGCGTTCTGTGCCACAAGCTCATCAAAGCTTAGCAGCACTGGTTGTGCTGGAGGGCATTGTGCTGGAGGGAACTGAGGACACCTGCCGGCTGCCATTTCCTGAAAAGCCTGCTGCATCTGGCTAACCCTCTGCACTTGGTGTTCATAAAGCCTCTGATGCCACGCCATGGTCTCCTGGCGTGTGTACTCCAGGTAGGCCTACGGTATGACATGATGGAACTCATAAACTACTAAATGCGGAAAATAAAGTGAGCAATGAAGATAAGAGGGAAAATACTTATAGATTGTTGCTCCTGGAAGAGGGACTGTGCACTGGTCACTGGCTGGCTCGTGCGCTGGCTCAGGCTCGGGTCGATCCGACGAAGCTGTGTGTAGGAGATACTAGGTGTGATCACAGCATCGAGAACCGCCTCCCGACCATGCTCCTTGGGCCCCATCCTCACCACCGCCCTGTCGTCCAGAGGCACCGCAATGGGGTCAGGTGTGTCAGGATGTAACTTCAGATACGCTTCAGAGTAGGCCTTCTTCCTCCCCGCGCTCTTCTTGCCGTAGTACTTGGGCTCGCCAGGCTTGGGGTCCTTGCGCGTATGGGCGATCTCCCACGCCTGCATGTGTGAGAGCGGCCGCTTCAGTTTCTCCTCCTGCACCACCAAACAGAGGTTAGTCATACATAAGAAAGTGATGGTAAATAGAAGAAGAAGAATGTTTAATGGGGTTAGTCATACATTAACTGCCTTGTGGAGATAGTGGTTTCGCTTTCCCTGAGCATGTACTCCCTCCGTCCCTCGGTTAGCCTTAGTTTTGGTTCTCATAGCCGCCCAGGCTCCAGCCTCATCACACCAAAGATCCACCAATGCCGCCCAGGACTCGACTTTTCCATAACACCAATTTGGACACACCTACATAATAAAAGCATAATGGCATGTAGGTGTGTCCAAATTGGTGTTATGGAAGCATAAAGCATAAAGCATAATGTACCACAAGGTAATGAAAGCATAATATATGAAAGCATAATGAAAAATCTTTTATACTTACCGCCAAGAACTCGGGCCTCTCCAAGGTAATGCCCATCCTCCGCGCTTCTTCCTTGGTCATCTTCACACCAAGAACGTCGTGGTAGTATGTGGAGATGGCCACATAGCGCACCTCGTACTGCATCTGGCGGGCCTTCTTCTTGCATTGGCGCAGCACGATCTGGTCCGCTCTAGCCCTGTGCTCCGGAAGAACTCGATAGAATTTCTACAATCATGCATGAAACAAGAATGGAAGAAGCCATGAGTTAAATCATTCATGAAACTAGAATGGACTTTTGCTTTTGAAGAGAACTCACCCAAAAAGTAGTGATCACAGCCTTGGCATGGGTCTCATGGTCCGCGTGGAGGGCCGCTTCCCAGTGGTCCCAGCTCGTGGCCAAAACCCGACGGTCCGGCTGCCTAACTGGATCCGGACAGTAAAACCCCGGCCAGTATAACTTCAGCAAGACGGTGATGAGGCCGTTGGGAATACGGACCCCTTTAGAATATATCCAGTTGCTGCAAAAGAATGAACTATTAGCATGTGACAAGCAAAATAAATAACAACCGGAATAAGCATGTGACAAGCAAAATAATGAACCACTTACTCTTTTCCCGTGGGCTCAATGAGCCACTTCTGCTCCTCAGTAGCAGGAACCTGCTTTGGTAGCTTTG
>NC_057794.1:555881592-555885602 GCF_018294505.1 Triticum aestivum | reverse complement strand
TCCTCGCCTGCCTCCTCCTCCACCTCCTCCTCCTCCTCCTCCCTAGAGTGTACCTCACTAGAGGAGGGCCTCGAAGACAACACCCCTAAGTCGGTGAGGGTGCGCTCTTTCTGGCCGCGACCCCCTGTAGTGGCTCTCCCCCCGGCACCTCGTTCTCTAGAGGCTCTTCCCCCGTCCCCTCCTCCTCTAGGGGCATCTCTCCCTCGACCTCCCTATGAGGAGTCATCGTCAAGTAGCCGAGGAGGAGGATTAGGTGCTCGATCACTCCGACTAGGCAGGCCGACGACCTTGCGTAGGAAACCCACGCCGTCGGCCTTCCCCTTGCCCATGTTCCATGAACCTGCATTGAAAAGAGAAAAAGCAATTAGTAAATTAATGAAATGAAGAAAAAGGCATGATAATAAACACATTAATAAAAATGCATAAAAAGGCATATTCCTAAACTATAGAAAAAAGACTTGAAACGTACATCTGCTAGAACCCATATGAATCATCACTGTTGTAACCTCTTTCTCGGTCCGTCTCATCATCACTATCAATCATATCATCTTCGTTGTCCGATGGAGGTGGAGCCTCTTCCTCGTCGTCAGCGTCTTCGTTTAACTTTTCTAGCATAAGTATGTCATTTTCATTGACAATGGTCTCACCATCATTCCGTGCATCATCGACGTTTGGGTCCACATCATCATCACCCAATGGTCTAGCGTCATCGTTTCTAACCACATCATCATCATCATCATCAGGTTGCTCTTGATAGAACACTCCCTCGTATGTCATGGGGTTAATGTTGTAGTAATCGTCTTCATTCGAGTCTGGTAGCTTACCATGTGGTGACACCTTGAACACAACTTCCCAACCCTTTAGATACACTTTCTGGCATGGGTAAGGCAGATAATATACTTGTGTAGCTTGGGTAGCCGCAATGAAGAGATCGGCTCCGGCATAGATGGTTGATGGTTTAACTTCGACCAAACCAATGGCAGGCGTATGTTTTACCCCCTCCCGCGGATCGAACCATCGGCATTTGAACACAGGCAGACTTAGGGTCTCACGCCCCTGGCGGAATTTAACCTCGTTTATATTTTGTACCCTTCTATAGTAGTCTACTGAATTTTGACCGGGGGTGTACACTCCAATATTTATAGTTTTGGGATCGGGGCGGCTATTTTGGTGCTCCTCTGTATGGAAGCGATACCCATTCACATCATACTTTTTACATGTCATGACGGCAGGGTCAAAACCCATGGAAACCCATCTCAATTCATCATCCATAGATATGTTTGGATCTTTTCCCTACAAGTATAATGGAAATTGTTGCGTGCATTAGTTCGGTTAACTAATAAATGTTGAAGTAGGTATTTAATAGGGGAGTGTGGAAAATTACTTTCTCCATGAACCAAGCAACAAAATTTTTACGTCCAGGGTTTCCATGATGGAGAAGAGTAAGTGCCTCCGCCTCAGTAGGAGGATTCACTCCCGTCCATTCCTCTTGAACGAAATCACTAAAAAAAGATAAGCGATGTTAGACCGGGACTAAGTGAACATGAAACATGATGATGTGGAAGACATAAAGGAATGGTGTAGTGGTATTACCTCATTCACACTTCCTCAACTTCCTTGATGTTGTGCAAGATATAGAACTGAGGTCCTCCCACTCTTGTCGTGGCATGTTATAAGATTTCGAGGCCCCAGCCCTCCCACCTTGCGCGTTGAATAGATCGAGCCTGGGTTGATACTTGGGCTCTTCTATATTGTATCGAGGCACCTTGTTATGCAGATGGGGAACGTGGTCTGGATAGTATGATGTCCTGAGGTCTGACACCTCCTCTAGGATAACTGCCTTAGCTACAGAAGCTTCAATCTTAGCTTTGTTCCCACATTTCCGTCGGAGATGCTTGTTCTGCCTCTCAGGGCCGTACTGCCAGCGATTTTGCACAGGGCCCCCCAACAATACCTCGTTCGCGAGGTGCAGAATGAGATGTGTCATCGGAGTAAAGAAGCCTGGTGGAAAGATCTTCTCTAGCTTGACTATCAACTCCGGTGCCTTCTTATGCAATTTTTCAATCACCTCTTTACTTACTTCTTTAGCACAGAGCGTGCGGAAGAAATGGCTAAGCTTGGCAAGCACTCGCCAGACATGCTCGGGGACATAGCCTCGAACCATCACCGGCATTATCCGCTCAATCCATACATGGTAGTCATGACTCTTCAGGCCGGTCACTTTGCCTGTTGAAAGATTGACTCCCTTACTTATATTCGATGCATAACCATCGGTGAACTTCAAAATTTGTTTCAGCCAGATAAGTACTTCTTTTTTTCTAGCGGTTTAAGGACAAAGTCAGCATCTGGCTTGAACCAGTTTTTTCGACCGCCTGTGGGAGGCTTCATGTTCACGCGTGGTCTATCACAAATTCTCTGTTGATCGACTCTAGCTTTTACGTTATCCTTCGTCTTATCAGGAATGTTGAGGATCGTGTGGAAAAGGGACTCTGCCACATTCTTTTCGGTGTGCATCACATCAATATTGTAAGGAAGTTTGAGGTCCTTAAAATAGGGAAGCTGCGAGAAGGGGGTAATGTGAGTCCAGTTGTGCGTCTCACCATATCCCTCGATTTCTACGGTGACGTCTGGCACATCTCACACAGGGGCATGGTGGGATAATTCTCATTGGACGACGGAATATCTCCTTCAAATACACATCGGTTTTCGCGATCCACTCTGATGTTACTCGATTCCGACGGATAAAACCACTGTACATCCACTGATTATCTGCCATCCTCTGCTTTTTTGCAACCCACACAACAGAATTAAGGATTCACTTAAATTAATCACATCAAATTTTCAGTTTCTACCGCGTTTAATCCACCTACATCTCTAATAGGTAAAGATGGGTCCTAATCCCACCCGAGGATGTGTAGATTGAGTACGTTCTCCATTCTACCCCATTCCGAGATAAAATTTCGGCAGCACCTCCCCGCTGTCTCCAGATACACGTCTCGGCAAATAGCCGAGAGAATGTGCTCCGGAGAACAATGGGGAGGCGCCGCCGAAATCCTGTCTCGGAACGGGGTAGAACATGGAGAACATACCCAATCTACACATCATCGGGCTGTCCATGGAAAATGCTGGACAATCCAAAAGAGCTGCGGTGATAAATATGCAATTGAATGCATATTTATCGATGCAACCCTTTCGGACGGGAGACGCCTAGGTTACGTCAGTTGACTTGAGAATGAAATCTAGTGATATGAAAAATTGGAGGAGATGGACTTGTAGCTCACCCTCGGCTGTAGAGGAAGTAGTCGAACAGCAGAGGGATGCTCAGGGGGACCAATGCGTCGGACAACGGTCACTCCGATGAAATGCGAAACCACAAAGCCTGCAAATTCCATCGCGACAAAAAATTAGAACATCACAACTCATAGAGCATATTTAAAACATTCAAACATGCATTCATTTATTTTTGCATCATGTAGGCAAAAAAACTAACAACATTAACAATATATTCATCATCGTCATCACATATTCATCATCATCATTATCACCTATTCGTCTAACCAAATTTTTTTACTACCTATATTCATCATCGTCATCACATATTCATCATCGTCATCACATATTCATCATCGCCATCACATATTCATCATTGTCATCACATATTCATCATCGCCATCACATATTCATCATCATCACCAAATTTTTTTCAAGGTATGCAACATATAGCATCTCATCTAACCAAAATTTTTTACTACCTATCTCACTATCTAACTATCTACCTATCTAACTATCTGTCTAACTATGTATCTAACTATGTATCTAACTATCTAAATACCTATCTAAATACCTACCTAAATACCTATCTAACTATCTATCTGACTAGCTACAAAATTACTAAAAAACACTAAAAACTTCAAAAAAAATCAACTTCGAGATGGCCAGCCGGAGTTGGGGCGGGGAGGCGCGGGGTAGGGGCGGGGCGGCCGGCGCAGGGTCTGGGCGGGGTGGCCGGC
>NC_057794.1:555878877-555881080 GCF_018294505.1 Triticum aestivum | reverse complement strand
GGGCGGCGGGGGGATCGGGGCCGACGGTGGCGTGCTCAGGGCGGGCGGCGGAGGTGGTGGGTGGCGGCGCGGGTGTGGGTTGGGGGGAAGGGGGAGATGGGGAATGGGTGGTGGGGGCGAACCGCAAGGGATAAGGTCAGCCCTATGCCGACGGCCAGGCCGTCGGCATAGTCCTGGCCCTTTGCCACGTCATCGATCTGTGGACGTGTGTGCTGCTATGCCGACGGCTAAGCCGTCGGCATAGGCCCTTTGCATTTTTTATTACGGCATATGTGTGACTCTCAGCACACTGTAAAAATAGTCCCACTTCACCCAAAGACAAGCGTAGGAGGGCCCACCGTAACACCTAGCGGCATTGCTACCCCCCTCCGGTACCCCGTCCCGTCTAACCCTAACACGGACGACCGCCGGATCTAGCTCTTTGACCGTCTAACCCCTCCAGGTGCCGGCGGCGGCGCCGTCCGTGAGGGGGGCACACCCCGAACACGCGTGCCGGGCATTTGCAACCGCCACAACACTTCCAGACTTGTGAGAGGCCTCCTACACAAGATTTGGCGGCATGCTAGCCCTGGAGGCCGCCGGCCACAGCCGTAGACGCGCGAAGGGCAATCCGCATAGAGGGAATTTTTTGGATACTTCTCCATCACCAAAAATTATGAAAAAATACCATCGTTCCTATAGCACATGTGCCCACGTCGTGCAAAAAAAAACTCATGATTTTATCACGCTCCGAGTATTTAGTAATATTGACGCCGCAACGTTGCTGCAAAACGTCTACTACCGTGTCATCGCCGTCCGTGAGGGGGGGCCACACCCCGGAGATGCGGCCTGCCTCTTCGGACATGCCACCACACCACCCCGCATGTATGAGGGCCCGGTGCGACGCTCCGGTGGCATTTCTACCCCCCCCCCAGTGCCCCATCCCGCCTAACCCTGTAGCGTTTGACCACGGGATCTAGCCCTTTGACTTTGCATGGACGGGCTTTGACCAGTGGACCTCCCCACCCGGTTGTGTTAGGTCAGCCCATAGGAACACTTTGGAGCAACATCTGGGCCAGACCCACAGCAAGATCCCCTCCTTGTAGACCCCACGCGTCCGTTTCCCCCCTCCAGGTGCCGGCGGCGGCGCCGTCCGTGAGGGAGGCACACCCCGGACATGCGTGTCGGGCGTTTGCAACCGCCACAACACATCTAGACTTGTGAGAGGCCACCTACGCAAGATTTGGCGGCATGCTAGCCCCCGGAGGCCGCCGGCCACAGCCGTAGATGCGCGAAGGGCAATCCGCGTAGAGGGAATTTTTCGGATACTTCTCCATCACCAAAAATTATGAAAAAATACCATCGTTCCTATAGCACATGTGCCCACGTCGTGCAAAAAACTCATGATTTTATCGCGCTCCGAGTATTTAGTAATATTGACGCCGCATCGTTACCGCAGAAAGTCTACTACCATGTCATCGCCGTCCGTGAGGGGAGGCCATGCCCCGGAGACGCGTCCCGCCTCTTCGGACATGCCACCACACCACCCTGCATGTATGAGGGCCCGGTGCGATGCTCCGGTGGCATTGCTACCCCCCCCCCTAGTGCCCCGTCCCGCCTAACCCTGTAGCGTTTGACCACAGGATCTAGTCCTTTGACTTTGCACGGACGGGCTTTGACCAGTGGACCTTCCCACCCGGTTGTGTTAGTTCAGCCCATAGGAACATTTTGGAGCAACATCCGAGCCAGAACCACAACAAGATCCCCTCCGTGTAGACCCCACACGTCCGTTTCCCCCCTCCAGGTGCCGGGGGCAGCGCCATCCGTGAGGGGGGCACACCCCGGACACGCGTGCCGAGCATTTGCAACCGCCACAACACTTCCAAACTTGTGAGAGGACGCCTATGCAAGATTTGGCGGCATGCTAGCCCCCGGAGGCCGCCGGCCACAGCCGTAGACGCGCGAAGGGCAATCCGCGTAGTGGGAATTTTTCGGACACTTCTCCATCACCAAAAATTATGAAAAAATACCATCATTCCTATAGCACATGTGCCCACGTGGTGCAAAAAAAACTCATGATTTTATCGCGCTCCGAGTATATAGTAATATTGACGCCGCATCGTTACCGCAGAACGTCTACTACCGTGTCATCGCCGTCCGTGAGGGGGGGCCACGCCCCGGAGACGCGTCCCGCCTCTTCGGACATGCCACCACACCACCCCGC
>NC_057794.1:555877245-555878593 GCF_018294505.1 Triticum aestivum | reverse complement strand
CCCCAGTGCCCCCGTCCCGCCTAACCCTGTAGCGTTTGACCACGGGATCTAGCCCTTTGACTTTGCACGGACGGGCTTTGACCAGTGGACCTCCCCACCCGGTTGTGTTAGGTCATCCCATAGGAACACTTTGGAGCAACATCCGGGCCAGACCCACAGCAAGATCCCCTCCTTGTAGTCCCCACGCGTCCGTTTCCCCCCTCCAGGTGCCGGCGACGGCGCCGTCCGTGAGGGGGCACACCCCGGACACGCGTGTCGGGCGTTTGCAACCGCCACAACACTTCCAAACTTGTGAGTGGCCGCCTACACAAGATTTGGCGGCATGCTAGCCCCCGGAGGCCGCCGGCCACAACCGTAGACGTGCGAAGGGCAATCCGCGTAGAGGGAAATTTTCAGATACTTCTCCATCACCAAAAATTATGAAAAAATACCATCGTTCCTATAGCACATGTGCCCACGTCGTGCAAAAAAACTCATGATTTTATCGCGCTCCGAGTATATAGTAATATTGACGCCGCATCGTTACCGCAGAACGTCTACTACCGTGTCATCGCCGTCCGTGAGGGGGGGCCACGCCCCGGAGACGCGTCCCGCCTCTTCGGACATGCCACCACACCACCCCGCATGTATGAGGGCCCGGTGCGACGCTCCGGTGGCATTGCTACCCCCCCCCCCAAGTGCCCCCGTCCCGCCTAACCCTGTAGCATTTGACCACGGGATCTAGCCCTTTGACTTTGCACGGACGGGCTTTGACCAGTGGACCTCCCCACCCGGTTGTGTCAGGTCATCCCATAAGAACACTTTGGAGCAACATCCGGGCCAGACCCACAGCAAGATTCCCTTCGTGTAGTCCCCACGCGTCCGTTTCCCCCCTCCAGGTGCCGGCCCCGACGCCGTCCGTGAGGGAGGCACACCCCGGACACGCGTGTCGGGCGTTTGCAACCGCCACAACACTTCCAAACTTGTGACAGGCCGCCTACGCGAGATTTGGCGGCATGCTCGCCCCCGGAGGCCGCTGGCCACAACCGTAGACGCGCGAAGGGCAATCCGCGTAGAGGGAATTTTTCGGATACTTCTCCATCACCAAAAATTATGAAAAAATACCATCGTTCCTATAGCACATGTGCCCACGTCCTGCAAAAAAACTCATGATTTTATCGCGCTCCGAGTATTTACTAATATTGACGCCGCATCGTTACCGCAGAACGTCTACTACCGTGTCATCGCCGTCCGTGAGGGGGGGCCACGCCCCGGAGACGCGTCCCGCCTCTTCGGACATGCCACCACACCACCCCGCATGTATGAGGGCCCGGTGCGACGCTCTGGTGGCATTGCTACCCCCCCCCCC
>NC_057794.1:555875759-555877059 GCF_018294505.1 Triticum aestivum | reverse complement strand
CTAACCCTGTAGCATTTGACCACGGGATCTAGCCCTTTGACTTTGCACGGACGGGCTTTGACCAGTGGACCTCCCCACCCGGTTGTGTCAGGTCATCCCATAAGAACACTTTGGAGCAACATCCGGGCCAGACCCACAGCAAGATCCCCTCCGTGTAGTCCCCACGCGTCCGTTTCCCCCCTCCAGGTGCCGGCCGCGACGCCGTCCGTGAGGGAGGCACACCCCGGACACGCGTGTCGGGCGTTTGCAACCGCCACAACACTTCCAAACTTGTGACAGGCCGCCTACGCGAGATTTGGCGGCATGCTAGCCCCCGGAGGCTGCCGGCCACAGCCGTAGACGCGCGAAGGGCAATCCGCGTAGAGGGAATTTTTCGGATACTTCTCCATCACCAAAAATTATGAAAAAATACCATCGTTCCTATAGCACATGTGCCCACGTCCTGCAAAAAAACTCATGATTTTATCGCGCTCCGGGTATTTAGTAATATTGACGCCGCATCGTTACCGCAGAACATCTACTACCGTGTCATCGCCGTCCGTGAGGGGGGGCCACGCCCCGGAGATGCGTCCCGCCTCTTCGGACATGCCACCACACAACCCTGCATGTATGAGGGCCCGGTGCGACGCTCCGGTGGCATTGCTACCCCCCTAGTGCCCCGTCCCGCCTAACCCTATAGCGTTTGACCACGGGATCTAGACCTTTGACTTTGCATGGACGGGCTTTGACCAGTGGACCTCCCCACCCGGTTGTGTTAGGTCAGCCCATAGGAACACTTCGGAGCAACATCCGAGCCAAACCCACAGCAAGATCCCCTCTGTGTAGACCCCACGCGTCCGTTTCCCCCCTCCAGGTGTCGGCGGCGGCGCCGTCCGTGAGGGGGGCACACCCCGGACACGCGTGCCGGGTGTTTGCAACCGCCACAACACTTCCAAACTTGTGACAGGCCGCCTACGCAAGATTTGGCGGCATGCTAGCCCCCGGAGGCCGCCAACCACAGCCGTAGACGCGCGAAGGGCAATCCGCGTAGAGGGAATTTTTCGGATACTTCTCCATCACCAAAAATTATGAAAAAAATACCATCGTTCCTATAGCACATGTGCCCACGTCCTGCAAAAAAACTCATGATTTTATCGCGCTCCGAGTATTTAGTAATATTGACGCCGCATCGTTACCGCAAAACGTCTACTACCGTGTCATTGCCGGCCGTGAGGGGGGCCACGCCCCGGAGACGCGTCCCGCCTCTTCGGACATGCCACCACAAAACCCCGCATGTACGAGGGCCCGGTGTGACGCTCCG
>NC_057794.1:555874249-555875548 GCF_018294505.1 Triticum aestivum | reverse complement strand
CCCAGTGCCCTCGTCCCGCCTAACCCTGTAGCGTTTGACCACGGGATCTAGCCCTTTGACTTTGCACGGACGGGCTTTGACCAGTGGACCTCCCCACCCGGTTGTGTTAGTTCATCCCATAGGAACACTTTGGAGCAACATCCGGGCCAGACCCACAGCAAGATCCCCTCCGTGTAGACCCCACGCGTCCGTTTCCCCCCTCCAGGTGCCGGTGGTGGCGCCGTCCGTGAGGGGGGCACACCCCGGACACGCGTGTCGGGCGTTTGCAACCGCCATAACACTTCCAAACTTGTGAGAGGCCGCCTACGCAAGATTTGAACGCATGCTAGCCCCCGAAGGCCGCCGGCCACAGCCGTAGACGCGCGAAGGGCAATCCGCGTAGAGGGAATTTTTCGGATACTTCTCCATCACCAAAAATTATGAAAAAATACAATCATTCCTATAGCACATGTGTCCACGTTGTGCAAAAAAACTCATGATTTTATCGCGCTCCGAGTATTTAGTAATATTGACGCCGCATCGTTACCGCAGAACGTCTACTACCGTGTCATTGTCGTCCGTGAGGGGGGGCCACGCCCCGGAGACGCATCCCACCTCTGCGAACATGCCACCACACCACCCCGCATGTATGAGGGCCTGGTGCGACTCTCCGGTGGCATTGCTACCCCCAGTGCCCCCGTCCGGCCTAACCCTGTAGCGTTTGACCACGGGATCTAGCCCTTTGACTTTGCACGGACGGGCTTTGACCAGTAGACCTCCCCACCCGGTTGTGTTAGGTCAGCCAATAGGAACACTTTGGAGCAACATCCGGGCCAGACCCACAGCAAGATCCCCTCTGTGTAGACCCCACGCATCCGTTTCCCCCCTCCAAGTGCCGGCGGCGGCGCCGTCCGTGAGGGGGGCACACCCCGGACACGCGTGCCGGGCGTTTGCAACCGCCACAACACTTCCAAACTTGTGACAGGCCGCCTACGCAAGATTTGGCGGCACGCTAGCCCCCGGAGGCCGCCGGCCACAGCCGTAGACGCGCGAAGGGCAATCCGCGTAGAGGGAATTTTTCGGATACTTCTCCATCACCTAAAATTATGAAAAAATACCATCGTTCCTATAGCACACATGCCCACGTCCTGCAAAAAAACTCATGATTTTATCGCGCTCCGAGTATTTAGTAATATTGATGCCGCATCGTTACCGCAAAACGTCTATTACCGTGTCATTGCCGTCCGTGGGGGGGGGGGGCACGCCACGGAGATGTGTCCCGCCTCTTCGAACATGCCACCACACCACACCGCATGTATG
>NC_057794.1:555871895-555873860 GCF_018294505.1 Triticum aestivum | reverse complement strand
TCTAGCCCTTTGACTTTGCACGGACGGGCTTTGACCAGTGGACCTCCCCACCCGGTTGTGTTAGTTCATCCCATAGGAACACTTTGGAGCAACATCCGGGCCAGATCCACAGCAAGATCCCCTCCGTGTAGACCCCACGCGTCCGTTTCCCCCCTCCAGGTGCCGGCGGCGGCGCCGTCCGTGAGGGGGGCACACCCCGGACACGCGTATCGGGCGTTTGCAACCGCCACAACACTTCCAAACTTGTGAGAGGCTGCCTACGTAAGATTTGGCGGCATGCTAGCCACCGGAGGCCGCCGGCCATAGCCGTAGACGCGCGAAGGGCAATCCACATAGAGGGAATTTTTCGGATACTTCTCCATGACCAAAAATTATGAAAAAATACCATCATTCCTATAGCACATCTGCCCATGTCGTGCAAAAAAACTCATGATTTTATCGCGCTCCGAGTATTTAGTAATATTGACGCCGCATCGTTACCGCAGAACGTCTACTACCGTGTCATTGCCGTCCGTGAGGGGGGCCACGCCCCGGAGACGCGTCCCGCCTCTTCGGACATGCCACCACACCACCCCACATGTATGAGGGCCCGGTGCGACACTACAGTGGCATTGCTACCCCCTAGTGCCCCCGTCCCCCCTAACCCTGTAGCGTTTGACAACGGGAGCTAGCCCTTTGACTTTGCATGGGCGGGCTTTGACCAGTGGACCTCCCCACCCGGTTATGTTAGGTCAGCCCATACGAACAGTTTGGAGCAACATCCGGGCCAGACCCATAGCAAGATCCCCTCCGTGTAGACCCCACGCGTCCGTTTGCCCCCTCCAGGTGCCGGCGGCAGCGCCGTCCGTGAGGGGGGCACACCCCGGACACGCGTGCCGGGCGTTCGCAAACGCCACAACACTTCCAAACTTGTGAGAGGCCGCCTACGCAAGATTTGGCGGCCTGCTAGCCCCCGGAGGCCGCCGGCCATAGTCGTAGACGCGCGAAGGGCAATCCGCGTAGAGGGAATTTTTCGGATACTTCTCCATCACCAAAAATTATGAAAAAGTACCATCGTTCCTATAGCACATGTGCCCACGTCATGCAAAAAAACTCATGATTTTATCGCGCTCCGAGTATTTAGTAATATTGACGTCGCATTGTTATCGCAGAATGTCTACTACCGTGTCATTGTCGTCCGTGAGGGGGGGCACACCCCGGGGATGCATCCCGCCTCTTTGGACATGCCACCACACCACCCCGCATGTATGAGGGCCCGGTGCGATGCTCCGGTGGCATTGCTACCCCGTCCCAGTGCCCCCGTCCGGCCTAACCCTGTAGCGTTTGACCACAGGATCTAGCCCTTTGACTTTGCACGAACAGGCTTTGACCAGTGGACCTCCCCACCCGGTTGTGTAAGGTCAGCCCATAGGAACACTTTGGAGCAACATCCGGGCCAGACCCACAGCAAGATCCCCTCCGTGTAGACCCCACGCGTCCGTTTCCCCCCTCAAGGTGCCGGAAGCGGCGCCGTCCATGAGGGGGGCACACCCCGGACATGCGTGCCGGGCGTTTGCAACCGCCACAACACTTCCAAACTTGTGAGAGGCCGCCTACGCAAGATTTGGCGGCATGCTAGCCCCCGGAGGCCGCCGGCCACAGCCGTAGACGCGTGAAGGGCAATCCGCGTAGAGGGAATTTTTCGGATACTTCTCCGTCACCAAAAATTATGAAAAAATACCATCGTTCCTATAGCACATGTGCCCACGTCGTGCAAAAAAAACTCATGATTTTATCCCGCTCCGAGTATTTAGTAATATTGACGCCGCATCGTTACCGCGGAACGTCTACTAACGTGTCATCGTCGTCCATGAGGGGGGGCCACGCCCCGGAGACGCATCCCGCCTCTTCGGACATGCCACCACACCACCCCGCATGTATGAGGGCCGGTGCGACGCTCCGGTGGCATTGCTACCCCCCCCCCCC
>NC_057794.1:555870222-555871502 GCF_018294505.1 Triticum aestivum | reverse complement strand
CCCGCCTAACCCTGTAGCGTTTGACCACGGGATCTAGCCCTTTGACTTTGCACGGACGGGCTTTGACCAGTGGACCTCCCCACCCGGTTGTGTTAGGTCATCCCATAGGAACACTTTGGAGCAACATCCGGGCCAGACTCACAGCAAGATCCCCTCCGTGTAGACCCCACGCGTCTGTTTCCCCCCTCCAGGTGCCGGCGGCGGCGCCGTCCGTGAGGGGGGCACACCCCGGACACGCGTGCTGGGCGTTTGCAACCGCCACAACACTTCCAAACTTGTGAGAGGCCGCCTACGCAAGATTTGAAGGCATGCTAGCCCCGGGAGGCCGCCGGCCACAACCGTAGACGCGCGAAGGGGAATCCGCGTAGAGGGAATTTTTCAGATACTTCTCCATCACCAAAACTTATGAAAAAATACCATCGTTCCTATAGCACATGTGCCCACGTCGTGCAAAAAAACTCATGATTTTATCGCGCTCCGAGTATATAGTAATATTGACGCCACATCGTTACCGCAGAACGTCTACTACCATGTCGTTGCCGTCCGTGAGGGGGGGCCACGCCCCGGAGACGCGTCCCGCCTCTTCGGACATGCCACCACACCACCCCGCATGTATGAGGGCCCGGTGCGACGCTCCGGTGGCATTGCTACCCCCAGTGCCCCCGTCCGGCCTAACCCTGTAGCGTTTGACTACGGGATCTAGCCCTTTGACTTTGTACGGACGGGCTTTGACCAGTGGACCTCCCCACCCGGTTGTGTTAGGTCAGCCCATAGGAACACTTTGGAGCAACATCCGGGCCAGACCCACAGCAAGATCCCCTCCGTGTAGACCCCACGCATCCGTTTCCCCACTCCAGGTGCCGGCGGCGGCGCCGTCCGTGAGGGGGCACACCCCGGACACGAGTGCCGGGCATTTGCAACCGCCACAACACTTCCAAACTTGTGAGAGGCCGCCTACGCAAGATTTGGCGGCATGCTAGCCCCCGGAGGCCGCCGGCCACTGCCGTAGACGCGCGAAGGGCAATCCGCGTAGATGGAATTTTTCGGATACTTCTCCATCACCAAAAATTATGAAAAAATACCATCATTCCTATAGCACATGGGCCCACATCCTGCAAAAAAACTCATGATTTTATCGCGCTCCGAGTATTTATTAATATTGACGCCGCATCATTACCGCAGAACGTCTACTACCGTGTCATCGCCGTCCGTGAGGGGGGCCACGCCCCGGAGACGCGTCCCGCCTCTTCGGACATGCCACCACACCACCCCGCATGTAT
>NC_057794.1:555865255-555869852 GCF_018294505.1 Triticum aestivum | reverse complement strand
CCACGGGATCTAGCCCTTTGACTTTGCACGGACGGGCTTTGACCAATGGACCTCCCCACCCGGTTGTGTTAGGTCAGCCCATAGGAACACTTTGGGGCAACATCCGGGCCAGACCCACAGCAAGATCCCCTCCATGTAGACCCCACGCATCCGTTTCCCCCCTCCAGGTGCCGGCGGCGGCGCCGTCCGTGAGAGGGGCACACCCCGGACACGCGTGCCGGGCGTTTGCAACCGCCACAACACTTCCAAACTTGTGAGAGGCCGCCTACGCAAGATTTGGCGGCATGCTAGCCCCCGGAGGCCGCCGGCCACAGCCGTAGACGCGCGAAGGGCAATCCGCGTAGAGGGAATTTTTCGGATACTTCTCCATCACCAAAACTTATGAAAAAATACCATCGTTCCTGAATAAATGTGCCCACGTCATGCAAAATAACTCATGATTTTATCGCGCTCCGAGTATTTAGTAATATTGACGCCGCATCGTTACCGCAGAACGTCTACTACCATGTCATTGCCGTCCGTGAGGGGGGGCATGCCCTGGAGACGCGTCCCGCCTCTTCGGACATGCCACCACACCGCCCCGCATTTATGAGGGCCCGGTGCGACGCTTTGGTGGCATTGCTACCCCCTAGTGCCCCTGTCCGGCCTAACCCTGTAGCGTTTGACCACGGGATCTAGCCCTTTGACTTTGCACGGACGGGCTTTGACCAGTGGACCTCCCCACCCGGTTGTGTTAGGTCAGCCCATAGGAACACTTTGGAGCAACATCCGGGCCAGACCCACAGCAAGATCCCCTTCGTGTAGACCCCATGCGTCCGTTTCCCCCCTCCAGGTGCCGGCGGCGGCGCCGTCCGTGAGGGGGGCACACCCCGGACACGCGTGCCGGGCATTTGCAACCGCCACAACACTTCCAAACTTGTGAGAGGCCGCCTACGCAAGATTTGGCGACATGCTAGCCCCCGGAGGCAGCCAGCCACAGCCGTAGACGCGCGAAGGGCAATCCGCGTAGAGGGAATTCTTCGGATACTTCTCCATCACCAAAAATTATGAAAAAATACCGTCGTTCCTATAGCACATGTGCCCACGTCCTTCAAAAAAACTCATGATTTTATCGCGCTCCGAGTATTTAGTAATATTGACGCTGCATCGTTACCGCAGAACGTCTACTACCGTGTCATCGCCGTCCGTGAGGGGGGCCACGCCCCGGAGATGCGTCCCGCCTCTTCGGACATGCCACCAGACCAACCCGCATGTATGAGGGCCCGGTGCGACGCTCCGGTGGCATTGCTACCCCCCAGTGCCCCCGTCCTGCCTAACCCTGTAGCGTTTGACCACGGGATCTTGAACTTTGACTTTGCACGGACGGGCTTTGACTAGTGGACCTCCCCACCCGGTTGTGTTAGGTCAGCCCATAGGAACACTTTGGAGCAACATCCGGGCCAGACCCATAGCAAGATCCCCTCCATGTAGACCCCACGCGTCCGTTTCCCCCCTCCAGGTGCCGGCGGCGGTGCCGTCCGTGAGGGGGGCACACCCCGGACACGTGTGCCGGGCGTTTGCAACCGCCACAACACTTCCAAACTTGTGAGAGGCCGCCTACGTATGATTTGGCGGCATGCTAGCCCCCGGAGGCCGCCGGCCACAGCCGTAGACGCGCGAAGGGCAATCCGCGTAGATGGAATTTTTTGGATACTTCTCCATCACCAAAACTTATGAAAAAATACCATCGTTTCTATAGCACAAGTGCCCACGTCGTGCAAAAAAACTCATGATTTTATTGCGCTCTGAGTATTTAGTAATATTGACGCCGCATCATTACTGCAGAACGTCTACTACCGTGTCATCGCCGTCCGTGAGGGGGGGGGCCACGCCACGGAGACGCGTCCCGCCTCTTCGGACATGCCACTACACCACCCCGCATGTATGAGGGCCCGGTGCGACGCTCCGGTGGCATTGCTACCCCCCTAGTGCCCCGTCCCGCCTAACCCTGTAAAGTTTGACCACGGGATCTAGCCCTTTAACTTTGCACGGACGGGTTTTAACCAGTGGACCTCCCCACCAGCTTGTGTTAGGTCAGCCCATAGGAACACTTTGGAGCAACATCCGGGCCAAACCCACAGCAAGATCCCCTCCGTGTAGACCCCACGCGTCCGTTTCCCCCCTGCAGGTGTCGGCGGCGGCGCCGTCCGTGAGGGGGGCACACCCCGGATACGCGTGCCGGGCGTTTGCAACCGCCACAACACTTCCAAACTTGTGACAGGCCGCCTACGCAAGATTTGGCGGCATGCTAGCCCCCGGAGGACGCCGGCCACAGCCGTAGACGCGCGAAGGGCAATCCGCGTAGAGGGAATTTTTCGGATACTTCTCCATCACCAAAATTTATGAAAAAATACCATCGTTCCTATAGCACATGTGCCCACGTCCTGCAAAAAAACTCATGATTTTATCGCGCTCCGAGTATTTAGTAATATTGACGCCGCATCGTTACCGCACAACATCTGCTACCGTGTCATTGCCGTCCGTGAGGGGGGCCACGCCCCGGAGACGCGTCCCGCCTCTTCGGACATGCCACCACACCACCCCGCATGTATGAGGGCCCGGTGCGACGCTCCGGTGGCATTGCTACCACCCCCCCAGTGTCCCCGTCCCGCCTAACCCTGTACCGTTTGACCACGCGATCTAGCCCTTTGACTTTGCACGGACGGGCTTTGACCAGTGGACCTCCCCACCCGGTTGTGTTAGGTCAGCCCATAGGAACACTTTGGAGCAACATCCGGGCCAGACCCATAGCAAGATCCCCTCCGTGTAGACCCCACGCGTCCGTTTCCCCCCTCCAGGTGCCGGCGGCGGTGCCGGCCGTGAGGGGGGCACACCCCGGACACGCGTGCCGGGCGTTTGCAACTGCCACAACACTTCCAAACTTGTGAGAGGCCGCCTACGTATGATTTGGCGGCATGCTAGCCCCCGGAGGCCGCCGGCCACAGCCGTAGACGCGCGAAGGGCAATCCGCGTAGATGGAATTTTTTGGATACTTCTCCATCACCAAAACTTATGAAAAAATACCATCGTTCCTATAGCACACGTGCCCACGTCGTGCAAAAAAACTCATGATTTTATTGCGCTCTGAGTATTTAGTAATATTGACGCCGCATCATTACTGCAGAACGTCTACTACCGTGTCATCGCCGTCCGTGAGGGGGGGGGGGCCACGCCCCGGAGACGCGTCCCGCCTCTTCGGACATGCCACTACACCACCCCGCATGTATGAGGGCCCGGTGCGACGCTCCGGTGGCATTGCTACCCCCCTAGTGCCCCGTCCCGCCTAACCCTGTAAAGTTTGACCACGGGATCTAGCCCTTTAACTTTGCACGGACGGGTTTTAACCAGTGGACCTCCCCACCAGCTTGTGTTAGGTCAGCCCATAGGAACACTTTGGAGCAACATCCGGGCCAAACCCACAGCAAGATCCCCTCCGTGTAGACCCCACGCGTCCGTTTCCCCCCTGCAGGTGTCAGCGGCGGCGCCGTCCGTGAGGGGGGCACACCCCGGATACGCGTGCCAGGCGTTTGCTACCGCCACAACACTTACAAACTTGTGACAGGCCGCCTACGCAAGATTTGGCGGCATGCTAGCCCCCGGAGGCCGCCGGCCACAGCCGTAGACGCGCGAAGGGCAATCCGTGTAGAGGGAATTTTTCGGATACTTCTCCATCACCAAAATTTCTTAAAAAATACCATCGTTCCTATAGCACATGTGCCCACGTCCTGCAAAAAAACTCATGATTTTATCGCGCTCCGAGTATTTAGTAATATTGACGCCGCAACGTTACCGCACAACATCTACTACCGTGTCATTGCCGTCCGTGAGGGGGGCCACGCCCTGGAGACGCGTCCTGCCTCTTCGGACATGCCACCACACCACCCCGCATGTATGAGGGCCCGGTGCGATGCTCCGGTGGCATTGCTACCACCCCGCCCCCCCCCCCAGTGTCCCCGTCCCGCCTAACCCTGTACCGTTTGACCACGGGATCTAGCCCTTTGACTTTGCACGGACGGGCTTTGACCAGTGGACCTCCCCACCCGGTTGTGTTAGTTCATCCCATAGGAACACTTTGGAGCAATATCCGGGCTAGACCCACAGCAAGATCCCCTCTGTGTAGACCCCACGCGTCCGTTTCCCCCCTCCAGGTTCCGGCGGTGGCGCCGTCCGTGAGGGGGGCACACCCCGGACACGCTTGCCGGGCGTTTGCAAACGCCACAACACTTCCAAACTTGTGAGAGGCCGCCTATGCAAGATTTGGCGGCATGCTAGCCCCCGGAGGCCGCCGGCCACAGTCATAGACGCGCGAAGGGCAATCCGCGTAGAGGGAATTTTTCGGATACTTCGCCATCACCAAAAATTATGAAAAAATACCATCGTTCCTGTAGAACATGTGCCCACGTCGTGCAAAAAAACTCATGATTTTATCGCGCTCCGAGTATTTAGTAATATTGACGCCGCATCGTTACCGCAGAACGTCTACTACCGTGTCATTGTCGTGCGTGAGGGGGGGGCCACGCCCCGGAGACGCATCCCGCCTCTTTGGACATGCCACCAC
>NC_057794.1:555859817-555865157 GCF_018294505.1 Triticum aestivum | reverse complement strand
CCTAACCCTGTAGCGTTTGACCACGGGATCTAGCCCTTTGACTTTGCACGGACAGGCTTTGACCAGTGGACCTCCCCATCCGGTTGTGTTAGGTCAGCCCATAGGAACACTTTGGAGCAACATCCGGGCCAGACCCACAGCAAGATCCCCTCCGTGTAGACACCACGCGTCCGTTTCCCCCCTCCAGGTTCCGGCGGCGGCGCCGTCCGTGAGGGGGGCACACCCCGGACACGCGTGCCGGGCGTTTGCAACCGCCACAACACTTCCAAACTTGTGAGAGGCCGCCTATGAAAGATTTGGCGGCATGCTAGCCCCCGGAGGCCGCCGGCCACAGCCGTAGACGCGCGAAGGGCAATCCGCGTAGAGGGGATTTTTCGGATACTTCTCCATCACCAAAAATTATGAAAAAATACCATCGTTCATATAGCACATGTGCCCACGTCGTGCAAAAAAACTCACGATTTTATCGTGCTCCGGGTATTTAGTAATATTGACGTCGCATCGTTACCGCAGAACGTCTACTGCCGTGTCATCGCTGTCCGTGAGGGGGGGCCACGCCCCAGAGACGCGTCCCGCCTCTTCGGACATGCCACCACACCACCACGCATGTATGAGGGCCAGGTGCGACACTCCGGTGGCATTGCTACCCCCCCTCCCCCCCAGTGCCCCCGTCCGCCTAACCCTGTAGCGTTTGACCACGGGATCTAGCCCTTTGACTCTGCACGGACGGGCTTTGACCAGTGGACCTCCCCACCCGGTTGTGTTAGGTCATCCCATAGGAACACTTTGGAGCAACATCCGGGCCAGACCCACAGCAAGATCCCCTCCGTGTAGACCCCACGCGTCCGTTTTCCCCCTCCAGGTGCCGGCGGCGGCGCCGTCCGTGGGGGGGCACACCCCGGACACGCGTGTCGGGCGTTTGCAACCGCCACAACACTTCCAAACTTGTGAGAGGCCGCCTACGCAAGATTTGGCGGCATGCTAGCCCCCGAAGGCCGCCGGCCACAGCCGTAGACGCGCGAAGGGCAATCCTCGTAGAGGGAATTTTTCGGATACTTCTCCATCACCAAAAATTATGAAAAAATACCATCGTTCCTATAGCACATGTGCCCATGTCGTGCAAAAAAACTCATGATTTTATCGCGCTCCGAGTATTTAGTAATATTGACGCCGCATCGTTACCGCAGAACGTCTACTACCATGTCATCGCCATCCGTGAGGGGGGGGGGCACGCCCCGGAGACGCGTCCCACCTCTTCGGACATGCCACCACACCACCCCGCATGTATGAGGGCCCGGTGCGACGCTCCGGTGGCATTGCTACCCCCAGTGCCCCCGTCCCACCTAACCCTGTAGCGTTTGACCACGTGATCTAGCCCTTTGACTTTGCACGGACGGGCTTTGACCAGTGGACCTCCCCACCCGGTTGTGTTAGGTCAGCCCATAGGAACACTTTGGAGCAACATCCGGGCCAGACCCGCAGCAAGATCCCCTCCGTGTAGACCCCACGCGTCCGTTTCCCCCCTCCAGGTGCCGGCGGCGGCGCCGTCCGTGAGGGGGGCACACCCCGGACACGCGTGCCGGGCGTTTGCAACCGCCACAACACTTCCAAACTTGTGAGAGGCCGCCTACGCAAGATTTGGCGGCATGCTAGCCCCCGAAGGCCGCCGGCCACAGCCGTAGACGCGCGAAGGGCAATCCGCGTAGAGGGAATTTTTCGGATACTTCTCCATCACCAAAAATTATGAAAAAATACCATCGTTCCTATAGCACATGTGCCCACGTCGTGCAAAAAAACTCATGATTTTACCGCGCTCCGAGTATTTAGTAATATTGACGCTGCATCGTTACCGCAGAACGTCTACTACCGTGTCATTGTCGTCCGTGAGGGGGGGCACGCCCCGGAGACGCGTCCCGCCTCTTCGGACATGCCACCACACCACCCCGCATGTATGAGGGCCCGGTGCGACGCTCCGGTGGCATTGCTACCCCCAGTGCCCCCGTGCCACCTAACCCTGTAGCGTTTGACCACGGGATCTAGCCCTTTGACTTTGCACGGACGGGCTTTGACCAGTGGACCTCCCCACCCGGTTGTGTTAGGTCAGCCCATAGGAACACTTTGGAGCAACATCCGGGCCAGACCCACAGCAAGATCCCCTCCTTGTAGACCCCACGCGTCCGTTTCCCCCCTCCAGGTGCCGGCGGCGGCACCATCCGTGAGGGGGGCACACCCCGGACACATGTGCCGGGCGTTTGCAACCGCCACAACACTTCCAAACTTGTGAGAGGCCGCCTACGCAAGATTTGGCGGCATGCTAGCCCCTGGAGGCCGCCGGCCACACCCGTAGACGCGCGAAGGGCAATCCGCGTAGAGGGAATTTTTCGGATACTTCTCCATCACCAAAAATTATGAAAAAATACCATCGTTCCTATAGCACATGTGCCCACGTCATGCAAAATAACTCATGATTTTATCGCGCTCCGAGTATTTAGTAATATTGACACCGCATCGTTACCACAGAACGTCTACTACCGTGTCATCGCCGTCCGTGAGGGGGGGGGCACGCCCCGGAGACGCGTCCCGCCTCTTCGGACATGCCACCACACCACCCCGCATGTATGTGGGCCCGGTGCGACGCTCCGGTGGCATTGCTACCCCCCTAGTGCCCCGTCCCGCCTAACCCTGTAGCGTTTGACCACGGGATCTAGCCCTTTGACTTTGCACGGACGGGTTTTGACCAATGGACCTCCCCACCCGGTTGTGTTACGTCAGCCCATAGGAACACTTTAGAGCAACATCCGGGCCAAACCCACAGCAAGATCCCCTCCGTGTAGACCCCACGCGTTCGTTTCCCCCCTCCAGGTGTCGGCGGCGGCGCCGTTCGTGAGGAGGGCACACCCCGGACATACGTGCCGGGCGTTTGCAACCGCCACAACACTTCAAAACTTGTGAGAGGCCGCCTACGCAAGATTTGGCGGCATGCTAGCCCCCGGAGGCCGCCGGCCACAGCCGTAGACGCGCGAAGGGCAATCCGCATAGAGGGAATTTTTCGGATACTTCTCCATCACCAAAAATTATGAAAAGATACCATCGTTCCTATAGCACATGTGCCCACGTCCTGCAAAAAAACTCATGATTTTATCGCGCTCCGAGTATTTAGTAATATTGACGCTGCATCGTTACTGCAGAACGTCTACTACCGTGTCATTGCCGTCCGTGAGGGGGGCCACGCCCCGGAGACGTGTCCCACCTCTTCGGACATGCCACCACACCACCCCGGATGTATGAGTGCCCGGTGCGACGTTCCGGTGGCATTGCTACCCCCCGCCCCCAGTGCCCCCGACCCGCCTAACCCTGTAGCGTTTGACCACGGGATCTAGCCCTTTGACTTTGCACGGACGGGCTTTGACCAGTGGACCTCCCCACCAGGTTGTGTTAGTTCATCCCATAGGAACACTTTGGAGCAACATCCGGGCCAGATCCACAGCAAGATCCCCTCCGTGTAGACCCCACGCGTCCGTTTCCCCCCTCCAGGTGCCGGCGGCGGCGCCGTCCGTGAGGGGGGCACACCCCGGACACGCGTGCCGGGCGTTTGCAACCGCCACAACACTTCCAAACTTGTGAGAGGCCGCCTACGCAAGATTTGGCGGCATGCTAGCCCCCGGAGGCCGCCGGCCACAGCCGTAGACGCGCGAAGGGCAATCCGCGTAGAGGGAATTTTTCGGATACTTCTCCATCACCAAAAATTATGAAAGAATACCATCGTTCCTATAGCACATGTGCCCACGTCATGCAAAATAACTCATGATTTTATCGCGCTCCGAGTATTTAGTAATATTGACGCCGCATCGTTACCGCAGAACGTCTACTACCGTGTCATCGCCGTCCGTGAGGGGGGAGGGCACGCCCCGGAGACGCGTCCCGCCTCTTCGGACATGCCACCACACCACCCCGCATGTATGAGGGCCCGGTGCGACGCTATGGTGGCATTGCTATCCCCCTAGTGCCCCCGTCCCGCCTAACCGTGTAGCGTTTGACAACGAGAGCTAGCCCTTTGACTTTGCACGGACGGGCTTTGACCAGTGGACCTCCCCACCCGGTTGTGTTAGGTCAGCCCATAGGAACACTTTGGAGCAACATCCGGGCCTGACCCACAGCAAGATCCCCTCCGTGTAGACCCCACGCGTCCGTTTCCCCCCTCCAGGTGCCGGCGGCGGCGCCGTCCGTGAGGGGGGCACACCCCGGACACGCTTGCCGGGCGTTTGCAACCGCCACAACACTTCCAAACTTGTGAGAGGCCGCCTACGCAAGATTTGGCGGCATGCTAGCCCCCGGAGGCCGCCGGCCACAGCCGTAGACGCGCGAAGGGCAATCCCGTAGAGGGAACTTTTCGGATACTTCTCCATCACCAAAAATTATGAAAAAATACCATCGTTCCTATAGCACATGTGCCCACGTCGTGCAAAAAAACTCATGATTTTATCGTGCTCCGAGTATTTAGTAATATTGACGCCGCATCGTTACCGCAGAACGTCTACTGCCGTGTCATCGCCGTCCGTGAGGGGGGGCCACGCCCCGGAGACGCGTCCCGACTCTTCGGACATGCCACCACACCACCCCGCATGTATGAGGGCCCGGTGCGACGCTCCGGTGGCATTGCTACCCCCCCCCCAGTGCCCCCGTCCCGCCTAACCCTGTAGCGTTTGACCACGGGATCTAGCCCTTTGACTTTGCACGGACGGGCTTTGACCAATGGACCTCCCCACCCGGTTGTGTTAGGTCATCCCATAGGAACACTTTGGAGCAACATCCGGGCCAGACCCACAGCAAGATCCCCTCCGTGTAGACCCCACGCGTACGTTTCCCCCCTCCAGGTGCCGGCGGCGGCGCCGTCCGTGAGGGGGGCACACCCCGGACACGCGTGCCGGGCGTTTGCAACCGCCACAACACTTCCAAACTTGTGAGAGGCCGCCTACGCAAGATTTGGCGGCATGCTAGCCCCCGGAGGCCGCCGGCCACAGCCGTAGACGCGCGAAGGGCAATCCGCGTAGAGGGAATTTTTCGGATACTTCTCCATCACCAAAAATTTTGAAAAAATACCATCGTTCCTATAGCACATGTGCCCACGTCGTGCAAAAAAACTCATGATTTTATCGTGCTCCGAGTATTTAGTAATATTGACGCCGCATCGTTACCGCAGAACGTCTACTACCGTGTCATCACCATCCATGAGGGGGGCCACGCCCCGGAGACACGTCCCGACTCTTCGGACATGCCACCACACCACCCCGCATGTATGAGGGCCCGGTGCGACGCTCCGGTGGCATTGCTACCCCCCCC
>NC_057794.1:555856944-555859526 GCF_018294505.1 Triticum aestivum | reverse complement strand
GCTTTGACCAGTGGACCTCCCCACCCGGTTGTGTTAGGTCAGCCCATAGGAACACTTTGGAGCAACATCCGGGCCAGACCCACAGCAAGATCCCCTCCGTGTAGACCCCACGCGTCCGTTTCCCCCCTCCAGGTGCCGGCGGCGGCGCCGTCCGTGAGGGGGGCACACCCCGGACACGCTTGCCGGGCGTTTGCAACCGCCACAACACTTCCAAACTTGTGAGAGGCCGCCTACGCAAGATTTGGCGGCATGCTAGCCCCCGGAGGCCGCCGGCCACAGCCGTAGACGCGCGAAGGGCAATCCGCGTAGAGGGAATTTTTCGGATACTTCTCCATCACCAAAAATTATGAAAAAATACCATCGTTCCTATAGCACATGTGCCCACGTCGTGCAAAAAAACTCATGATTTTATCGTGCTTCGAGTATTTAGTAATATTGACGCCGCATCGTTACCGCAGAACGTCTACTGCCGTGTCATCACCGTCCGTGAGGGGGGGCCACGCCCCGGAGACGCGTCCCGACTCTTCGGACATGCCACCACACCACCCCGCATGTATGAGGGCCCGGTGTGACGCTCCGGTGGCATTGCTACCCCCCCCCCAGTGCCCCCGTCCCGCCTAACCCTGTGGCGTTTGACCACGGGATCTAGCCCTTTGACTTTGCACGGACGGGCTTTGACCAGTGGACCTCCCCACCCGGTTGTGTTAGGTCAGCCCATAGGAACACTTTGGAGCAACATCCGGGCCAGACCCACAGCAAGATCCCCTCCGTGTAGACCCCACGCGTACGTTTCCCCCCTCCAGGTGCCGGCGGCGCCGCCGTCCGTGAGGGGGGCACACCCCGGACACGCGTGTCAGGCGTTTGCAACCGCCACAACACTTCCAAACTTGTGAGAGGCCGCCTATGCAAGATTTGGCGGCATGCTAGCCCCTGGAGGCCGCCGGCCACAGCCGTAGACGCGCGAAGGGCAATCCGTGTAGAGGGAATTTTTCGGATACTTCTCCATCACCAAAAATTATGAAAAAATACCATCGTTCCTATAGCACATGTGCCCACGTCCTCCAAAAAAACTCATGATTTTATCGCGCTCCGAGTATTTAGTAATATTGACGCCGCATCGTTACCGCAGAACGTCTACTACCGTGTCATTGCCGTCCGTGAGGGGGGCCATGCCCCGGAGACGCGTCCCGCCTCTTCGGACATGCCACCACACCACCCCGCATGTATGAGGGCCCGGTGCGACGCTCCGGTGGCATTGCTACCCCCAGTGCCCCCGTCCCGCCTAACCCTGTAGCGTTTGACCACGGGATCTAGCCCTTTGACTTTGCACGGACGGGCTTTGACCAGTGGACCTCCCCACCCGGTTGTGTTAGGTCAGCCCATAGGAACACTTTGGAGCAACATCCGGGCCAGACCCACAGCAAGATCCCCTCCGTGTAGACCCCACGCCTCCGTTTCCCCCCTCCAGGTGCCGGCGGCGGCGCCGTCCGTGAGGGTGGCACACCCCGGACACGCGTGCCGGGTGTTTGCAACCGCCACAACACTTCCAAACTTATGAGAGGCCGCCTACGCAAGATTTGGCGGCATTCTAGCCCCCGGAGGACGCCGGCCACAGCCGTAGATGCGCGAAGGGCAATCCGCGTAGAGGGAATTTTTCGGATACTTCTCCATCGCCAAAACTTATGAAAAAATACCATCGTTCCTATAGCACATGTGCCCACGTCATGCAAAATAACTCATGATTTTATCGCGCTCCGAGTATTTAGTAATATTGGCGCCGCATCGTTACCGCAGAACGTCTACTACCGTGTCATCACCGTCCGTGAGAGGGGGGCACGCCCCGGAGACGCGTCCCGCCTCTTCGGACATGCCACCACACCACCCCGCATGTATGAGGGCCCGGTGCGACGCTCCGGTGGCATTGCTACCCCCCTAGTGCCCCGTCCCGCCTAACCCTGTAGCGTTTGACCATGGGATCTAGCCCTTTGACTTTGCACGGACGGGTTTTGACCAATGGACCTCCCCACCCGGTTGTGTTAGGTCAGCCCATACGAACACTTTCGAGCAACATCCAGGACAAACCCACAGCAAGATCCCCTCCGTGTAGACACCACGCGTCCGTTTCCCCCCTCCAGGTGTCGGCGGCAGCGCCGTCCGTGAGGGGGGGCACACCCCGGACATGCGTGCCGGGCGTTTGCAACCGCCACAACACTTCCAAACTTGTGACAGGCTGCCTACGCAAGATTTGGCGGCATGCTAGCCCCCGGAGGCCGCCGGCCACAGCCGTAGACGCGCGAAGGGCAATCCGCGTAGAGGGAATTTTTCGGATACTTCTCCAGCACCAAAAATTATGAAAAAATACCATCGTTCTTATAGCACATGTGCCCACGTCGTGCAAAAAAACTCATGATTTTATCGCGCTCCGAGTATTTAGTAATATTGACACCGCATCTTACCGCAGAACGTCTACTACCGTGTCATTGCCGTCCGTGAGGGGGGCCACGCCCCGGAGACGTGTCCCGCCTCTTCGTACATGCCACCACACCACCCCGCATGTATGAGGGCTCGGTGCGATGCTCCGG
>NC_057794.1:555854341-555856310 GCF_018294505.1 Triticum aestivum | reverse complement strand
CCTGTAGCGTTTGACCACGGGATCTAGCCCTTTGACTTTGCACGGACGGCCTTTGACCAGTTCACCTCCCCACCCGGTTGTGGTAGTTCATCCCATAGGAACACTTTGGAGAAACATCCGGGCCAGACCCACAGCAATATCGCCTCCGTGTAGACCCCACGCGTCCGTTTCCCCGCTCCAGGTGCCGGCGGCGACGCCGTTCATGAGGGGGGCACACCCCGGACACGCGTTCCGGGCGTTTGCAACCGCCACAACTCCTCCAAACTTGTGAGAGGCCGCCTACGTAATATTTTGCGGCATGCTAGCCCCCGGAGGCCACCGGCCACAGCCGTAGACGCGCGAAGGGCAATCCATGTAGAGGGAATTTTTCGGATACTTCTCCATCACCAAAAATTATGAAAAAATACCATCATTCCTATAGCACATGTGCCCACGTCGTGCAAAAAAACTCATGATTTTATCACGCTCCGAGTATTTAGTAATATTGACGTTGCATCATTACCCCAGAACGTCTACTACCGTGTCATTGCCGTCCATGAGGGGGGCCACGCCCCGGAGACGCGTCCCGCCTCTTCGGACATGCCACCACACCACCCCGCATGTATGAGGGCCTGGTGCGATGCTACGGTGGCATTGCTACCCCCCAAGTGCCCCCGTCCCGCCTAACCCTGTAGCGTTTGACAACGGGAGCTAGCCCTTTGACTTTGCACGGACGGGCTTTGACCAGTGGATCTCCCCACCCGGTTGTGTTAGGTCAGCCCATAGGAACACTTTGGAGCAACATCCAGGCTAGACCCACAGCAAGATCCCCTCCGTGTAGACCCCACGCGTCCGTTTCCCCCCTCCAGGTGCCGGCGGCGGCACCGTCCGTGAGGGGGGCACACTCCGGACACGCGTGCCGGGCGTTTGCAACCGCCACAACTCTTACAAACTTGTCAGAGGCCGCCTACGAAATATTTGGCGGCATGCTAGCCCCCGGAGGCCGCCGGCCACAGTCGTAGACGCGCGAAGGGCAATCCACGTAGAGGGAATTTTTCGGATACTTCTCCATCACCAAAAATTATGAAAAAATACCATCGTTCCTATAGCACATGTGCCCACGTCGTGCAAAAAAACTCATGATTTTATCACACTCCGAGTATTTAGTAATATTGACGCCGCATCGTTACCGCAGAACGTCTACTACCGTGTCATTGACGTCCGTGATGGGGGGGCACGCGCCGGAGACGCGTCCCTCCTCTTCGGAAATGCCAGCACACCACCCCGCTTGTATGAGGGCCCTGTGCGACGCTCTGGTGGCATTGCTACCCCCCAGTGCCCCCGTCCGGCCTAACCCTGTAGCGTTTGACCACGGGATCTGGCCCTTTGACTTTGCACGGACGAGCTTTGACCAGTGGACCTCCCCACCCGGTTGTGTTAGGTCAGCCCATAGGAACACTTTGGAGCAACTTCCGAGCAAAACCCACAGCAAGATCCCCTCCGTGTAGACCCCACGCGTCCGTTTCCCCCCTCCAGGTGCCGGCGGCGGCGCCGTCCGTGAGGGGGGCACACCCCAGACACGCGTGTCGGGCGTTTGCAACCGCCACAACACTTCCAAACTTGTGAGAGGCCGCCTACGCAAGATTTGGAGGCATGCTAGCCCCCGGAGGCCGCCGGCCACAGCCGTAGACACGCGAAGGGCAATCCGCGTAGAGGGAATTTTTCGGATAGTTCTCCATCACCAAAAATTATGAAAAAATACCATCGTTCCTATAGCACATGTGCCCACGTCCTGCAAAAAAACTCATGATTTTATCGCGCTCCGAGTATTTAGTAATATTGACGCCGCATCGTTACCGCAGAACGTCTACTACCGTGTCATTGCCGTCCGTGAGGGGGGCCACGCCCCGGAGACGCGTCCCGCCTCTTCGTACATGCCACCACACCACCCCGCATGTATGAGGGCCCGGTGCGACGCTCCGGTGGCATT
>NC_057794.1:555851564-555854202 GCF_018294505.1 Triticum aestivum | reverse complement strand
AGTGCCCCCGTCCCGCCTAACCCTGTAGCGTTTGACCACGGGATCTAGCCCTTTGACTTTGAACAGACGGGCTTTGACCAGTCGACCTCCCTACCCAGTTGTGTTAGGTCAGCCCATAGGAACACTTTGGAGCAACATCCGGGCCAGACCCACAGCAAGATCCCCTCCGTGTAGACCCCACACATCCGTTTCCCCCCTCCAGGTGCCGGCGGCGGCGACGTCCGTGAGGGAGGCACACCACGGACACGCGTGCCGCGCGTTTGGAACCACAACAACACTTCCAAACTTATGAGAGGCCGCCTACGTAATATTTGGCGGCATGCTGGCCCCCGGAGGCTGCCGGCCACAGTCGTAGACGCGCGAAGGGCAGTCCACGTAGAGGGAATTTTTCGGATACTTCTCCATCACCAAGAATTATGAAAAAATACCATCGTTCCTATAGCACATGTGCCCACGTCGTGCAAAAAAACTCATGATTTTATCGTGCTCCGAGTATTTAGTAATATTGACGCCGCATCGTTACCGCAGAACGTCTACTACCGTGTCATCGCCGTCCGTGAGGGGGGGGGCACGCCCCGGAGACGCGTCCCGCCTCTTCGGACATGCCACCACACCACCCCGCATGTATGAGGGCCCGGTGCGACGCTACGGTGGCATTGCTACCCCCTAGTGCCCCCGTCCCGCCTAACCCTGTAGCGTTTGACCACGGGATCTAGCCCTTTGACTTTGCACGGACAAGCTTTGACCAGTGGACCTCCCCACCCGGTTGTGTTAGGTCAGCCCATAGGAACACTTTGGAGCAACTTCCGAGCAAAACCCACAGCAAGATCCCCTCCGTGTAGACCCCACGCGTCCGTTTGCCCCCTCCAGGTGCCGGCGGCGGCGCCGTCCGTGAGGGGGGCACACCCCAGACACGAGTGTCGGGCGTTTGCAACCGCCACAACACTTCCAAACTTGTGAGAGGCCGCCTACGCAAGATTTGGCGGCATGCTAGCCCCCGGAGGCCGCCGGCCACAGCCGTAGACGCGCGAAGGGCAATCGCCATAGAGGGATTTTTTCGGATACTTCTCCATCACCAAAAATTATGAAAAAATACCATCGTTCCTATAGCACATGTGCCCACGTCCTGCAAAAAAACTCATGATTTTATCGCGCTCCGAGTATTTAGTAATATTGACGCCGCATCGTTACCGCAGAACGTCTACTACCGTGTCATTGCCGTCCGTCAGGGGGGCCACGCCCCGGAGACGCGTCCCGCCTCTTCGTACATGCCACCACACCACCCCGCATGTATGAGGGCCCGGTGCGACGCTCCGGTGGCATTGCTACCCCCCAGTGCCCCCGTCCCGCCTAACCCTGTAGCGTTTGACCACGGGATCTAGCCCTTTGACTTTGGACGGACGGGCTTTGACCAGTCGACCTCCCCACCCGGTTGTGTTAGGTCAGCCCATAGGAACACTTTGGAGCAACATCCGGGCCAGACCCACAGCAAGATCCCCTCCGTGTAGACCCCACACATCCGTTTCCCCCCTCTAGGTGCCGGCGGCGGCGCCGTCCGTGAGGGTGGCACACCCCGGACACGTGTGCCGGGCGTTTGGAACCGCAACAACACTTCCAAACTTATGAGAGGCCGCCTACGTAATATTTGGCGGCATGCTGGCCCCCGGAGGCTGCCGGCCACAGTCGTAGACGCGCGAAGGGCAGTCCACGTAGAGGGAATTTTCGGATACTTCTCCATCACCATAAATTATGAAAAAATACCATCGTTCCTATAGCACATGTGCCGACGTTGTGCAAAAAAACTCATGATTTTATCGTGCTCCGAGTATTTAGTAATATTGACGCCGCATCGTTACCGCAGAACATCTACTACCGTGTCATCACCGTCCGTGAGGGGGGGGGGGCACGCCCCGGAGACGCGTCCCGCCTCTTCGGGCATGCCACCACACCACCCCGCATGTATGAGGGCCCGGTGCGACGCTACGGTGGCATTGCTACCCCCTAGTGCCCCCGTCCCGCCTAACCCTGTAGCGTTTGACCACGGGATCTAGCCCTTTGACTTTGCCCGGACGGGCTTTGACTAGTGGACCTCCCCACCCGGTTGTGTTAGGTCAGCCCATAGGAACACTTTGGAGCAACATCCGGGCCAGACCCACAGCAAGATCCCCTCCGTATAGACCCCACGCATCTGTTTCCCCCCTCCAGGTGCCGGCTGCGGCGCCGTCCGTGAGGGTGGCACACCCCGGACACGCGTGCCGGGTGTTTCCAACCGCCACAACACTTCCAAACTTATGAGAGGCCGCCTACGCAAGATTTCGCGGCATGCTAGCCCCCGGAGGCCGCCGGCCACAGCCGTAGGCGCGCGAAGGGCAATCCGCGTATAGGGAATTTTTCGGATACTTCTGCATCACCAAAAATTATGAAAAAATACCATCATTCCTATAGCACATGTGCCCACGTCCTGCAAAAAAACTCATGATTTTATCGCGCTCCGAGTATTTAGTAATATTGACGCCGCATCGTTACTGCAGAACGTCTACTACCGTGTCATTGCCGTCCGTGAGGGGGGCCACGCCCCAGAGACGCGTCCCGCCTCTTCGTACATGCCACCACACCACCCCGCATGTATGAGGGCCCG
>NC_057794.1:555848616-555851210 GCF_018294505.1 Triticum aestivum | reverse complement strand
ACCACGGGATCTAGCCCTTTGACTTTGCACGGACGGGCTTTGACCAGTCGACCTCCCCACCCGGTTGTGTTAGGTCAGCCCATAGGAACACTTTGGAGCAACATCCGGGCCAGACCCACAGCAAGATCCCCTCCGTGTAGACCCCACACATCTGTTTCCCTCCTCCAGGTGCCGGCGGCGGCGCCGTCCGTGAGGGTGGCACACCCCGGACACGCGTGCCGGGCGTTTGGAACCGCAACAACACTTCCAAACTTATGAGAGGCCGCCTACGTAATATTTGGCGGCATGCTAGCCCTCGGAGGACGCCGGCCACAGCCGTAGACGCGCGAAGGGCAATCCGCGTATAGGGAATTTTTAGGATACTTCTCCATCACTAAAAATTATGAAAAAAATACCATCGTTCCTATAGCACATGTGCCCACGTCGTGCAAAAAAACTCATGATTTTATCGTGCTCTGAGTATTTAGTAATATTGACGCCGCATCGTTACCGCAGAACGTCTACTACCGTGTCATCGCCGTCCGTGAGGGGGGGCACGCCCCGGAGACGCGTCCCGCCTCTTCGGACATGCCACCACACCACCCCGCATGTATGAGGGCCCGGTGCGACGCTACGGTGGCATTGCTACATTCTAGTGCCCCGTCCCGCCTAACCCTGTAGCGTTTGACCACGGGATCTAGCCCTTTGACTTTGCACGGACGGGCTTTGACTAGTGGACCTCCCCACCCGGTTGTGTTAGGTCAGCCCATAGGAACACTTTGGAGCAACATCCGGGCCAGACCCACAGCAAGATCCCCTCCGTCTAGACCCCACGCATCCGTTTCCCCCCTCCAGGTGCCGTCGGCGGCGCCGTCCGTGAGGGTGGCACACCCCGGACACGCGTGCCGGGTTTTTGCAACCGCCGCAACACTTCCAAACTTATGAGAGGCCGCCTACGCAAGATTTCGCGGCATGCTAGCCCTCGGAGGACGCCGACCACAGCCGTAGACGCGCGAAGGGCAATCCGCGTATAGGGAATTTTTCGGATACTTCTCCATCACCAAAAATTATGAAAAAATACCATCGTTCCTATAGCAAATGTGCCCACGTCATGCAAAATAACTCATGATTTTATCGCGCTCCGAGTATTTAGTAATATTGACGCCGCATCGTTACCGCAGAACGTCTACTACCGTGTCATCGCCGTCCGTGAGGGGGGGGGGCACGCCCCGGAGACGCGTCCCGCCTCTTCGGACATGCCACCACACCACCCCGCATGTATGAGGGCCCGGTGCGACGCTACGGTCGCATTGCTACCCCCTAGTGCCCCCGTCCCGCCTAACCCTGTAGTGTTTGACAACGGGAGCTAGCCCTTTGACTTTGCACGGACGGGCTTTGACCAGTGGACCTCCCCACCCGGTTGTGTTAGGTCAGCCCATAGGAACACTTTGGAGCAACATCCGGGCTAGACCCACAGCAAGATCCCCTACGTGTAGACCCCACGCGTTCGTTTCCCCCCTCCAGGTGCCGGCGGCGGCGCCGTCCGTGAGGGGGGCACACCCCGGACACGCGTGCCGGGCGTTTGCAACTGCCACAACACTTCCAAACTTGTGAGAGGCCGCCTACGTAATATTTGGCGGCATGCTAGCTCCCGGAGGCCGCCGGCCACAGCCGTAGACGCGCGAAGGGCAATCCACGTAGAGGGAATTTTTCGGATACTTCTCCATCACCAAAAATTATGAAAAAATACCATAGTTCCTATAGCACAAGTGCCCACGTCGTGCAAAAAAACTCATGATTTTATCGCCCTCCGAGTATTTAGTAATATTGACGCCGCATCATTACCGCAGAACGTCTACTTCCGTGTCATTGCCGTCCGTGAGGGGGGCCACGCCCCGGAGACGCGTCCCGCCTCTTCGGACATGCCACCACACCACCCCGCATGTATGAGGGCCCGGTGCGACGCTCCGGTGGCATTGCTACCCCCCTAGTGCCCCCGTCCCGCCTAACCCTGTAGCGTTTGACAACGGGAGCTAGCCCTTTGACTTTGCACGGACGGGCTTTGACCAGTGGACCTCCCCACCCGGTTGTGTTAGGTCAGCCTATGGGAACACTTTGGAGCAACATCCGGGCCAGTCCCACAGCAAGATCCCCTCCGTGTAGACCCCACGCATGCGTTTCCCTCCTCCAGGTGCCGGCGGCGGCGCCGTCCGTGAGGGTGGCACACCCTGGACATGCGTGCCGGGCATTTGCAACCGCAACAACACTCCCAAACTTGAGAGAGGCCGCCTACACAAGATTTGGCGGCATGCTAGCCCCCGGAGGCCGCCGGCCACAGCCGTAGACGCGTGAAGGGCAATCCGCGTAGAGGGAATTTTTCGGATACTTCTCCATCACCAAAAATTATGAAAAAATACCATCGTTCCTATAGCACTTGTGCCCACGTCATCCAAAAAAACTCATGATTTTATCACGCTCCGAGTATTTAGTAATATTGATGCCGCGTCGTTACCGCAGAACATCTACTACCGTGTCATTGCCGTCCGTGAGGGGGGCCACGCCCCGGAGACGTGTCCCGCCTCTTCGTACATGCCACCACACCACCCCGCATGTAT
>NC_057794.1:555824970-555848338 GCF_018294505.1 Triticum aestivum | reverse complement strand
CCGCCTAACCCTGTAGCGTTTGACCACGGGATCTAGCCCTTTGACTTTGCACCGACGGGCTTTGACCAGTGGACCTCCCCACCCGGTTGTGTTAGTTCATCCCATAGGAACACTTTGGAGAAACATCCGGGCCAGACCCACAGCAAGATCCCCTCCGTGTAGACCCCACGCGTCCATTTCCCCCCTCCAGGTGCCGGCGGCGACGCAGTCCGTGAGGGGGGCACACCCTGGACACGCGTGCCGGGCGTTTGCAACCGCCACAACTCTTCCAAACTTGTGAGAGGCCGCCTACGTAATATTTGGCGGCATGCTAGCCCCCGGAGGCCGCCGGCCATAGTCGTAGACGCGCGAAGGGCAATCCACGTAGAGGGAATTTTTCGGATACTTCTCCATCACCAAAAATTATGAAAAAATACCATCGTTCCTATAGCACTTGTGCCCACGTCATGCAAAAAAACTCATGATTTTATCGCGCTCCGAGTATTTAGTAATATTGATGCCGCATCGTTACCGCAGAACTTCTACTACCGTGTCATTGCCGTCCGTGAGGGGGGCCACGCCCCGGAGACGCGTCCCGCCTCTTCGGACATGACACCACACCACCCCGCATGTATGAGGGCCCGGTGCGACGCTCCGGTGGCATTGCTACCCCCCTAGTGCCCCCGTCCCGCCTAACCCTGTAGCGTTTGACAACGGGAGCTAGCCCTTTGACTTTGCACGGACGGTCTTTGACCAGTGGACCTCCCCACCCGGTTGTGTTAGGTCAGCACATAGGAACACTTCGGAGCAACATCCGGGCCAGACCCACAGCAAGATCCCCTCCGTGTAGACCCCACGCGTTCGTTTCCCCCCTCCAGGTGCCGGCGGCGGCGCCGTCCGTGAGGGGGGCACACCCCGGACACGCGTGCCGGGCGTTCGCAACTGCCACAACACTTCCAAACTTGTGAGAGGCCGCCTACGCAAGATTTGGCGGCATGCTAGCCCCGGAGGCCGCCGGCCACAGCCGTAGACGCGCGAAGGGCAATCCGCGTAGAGGGAATATTTCGGATACTTCTCCATCACCAAAAATTATGAAAAAATACCATCGTTCCTATAGCACATGTGCCCACGTCATGCAAAATAACTCATGATTTTATCGCACTCCGAGTATTTAGTAATATTGACGCCGCATCGTTACCGCAGAACGTCTACTACCATGTCATCGCCGTCCGTGAGGGGGGGGGCACGCCCCGGAGACGCGTCCCGCCTCTTCGGACATGCGACCACACCACCCCGCATGCATGAGGGCCCGGTGCGATGCTCCGGTGGTATTGCTACCCCCAGTGCCCCCGTCTGGCCTAACCCTGTAGCGTTTGACCACGGGATCTAGCCCTTTGACTTTGCACGGATGGGCTTTGACCAGTGGACCTCCCCACCCGGTTGTGTTAGGTCAGCCCATAGTAACACTTTGGAGCAACATCCGGGCCAGACCCATAGCAAGATCCCCTCCGTGTAGACCCTACGCGTCCGTTTCCCCCCTCCAGGTGCCGGCGGTGGCACCGTCCGTGAGGGGGGCACACCCCGGACACGCGTGCCGGGCGTTTGCAACCGCCACAACTCTTCTAAACTTTTGAGAGGCCGCCTACGTAATATTTGGCGGCATGCTAGCCCCCGGAGGCCGCCGGCCACAACCGTAGACGCGCGAAGGGCAATCCACGTAGAGGGAATTTTTCGGATACTTCTCCATCACCAAAGATTATGAAAAAATACCATCGTTCCTATAGCACAAGTGCCCACATCCTGCAAAAAAACTCATGATTTTATCGCGCTCCGAGTATTTAGTAATATTGACGCCGCATCGTTACCGCAGAACGTCTATTACCGTGTCATTGCCGTCCGTGAGGGGGGCCACGCCCCGGAGACGCGTCCCGCCTCTTCGGACATGCCACCACACCACCCCGCATGTATGAGGGCCCGGTGCGATGCTACGGTGGCATTACTACCCCCCTAGTGCCCCCGTCCCGCCTAACCCTGTAGCGTTTGACAACGGGAGCTAGCCCTTTGACTTTGCACGGACGGGCTTTGACCAGTGGACCTCCCCAACCGGTTGTGTTAGGTCAGCCCATAGGAACACTTTGGAGCAACATCCGGGCTAGACCCACAGCAAGATCCCCACCGTGTAGACCCCACACGTCCGTTTCCCCCCTCCAGGTGCTGGCGGCGGCGCCGTCCGTGAGGGGGGCACACCCCGGACACGCGTGCCGGGCGTTTGCAACCGCCACAACTCTTCCAAACTTGTCAGAGGCCGCCTACGTAATATTTGGCGGCATGCTAGCCCCCGGAGGCCGCCGGCCACAGCCGTAGACGCGCGAAGGGCAATCCACGTAGAGGGAATTTTTCGGATACTTCTCCAACACCAAAAATTATGAAAAAATACCATCGTTCCTATAGAACATGTGCCCACGTCGTGCAAAAAAACTCATGATTTTATCGCACTCCGAGTATTTAGTAATATTGACGCTGCATCGTTACCGCAGAACGTCTACTACCGTGTCATTGCCGTCCATGAGGGGGGGAGCACGCGCCGGAGACGCGTCCCTCCTCTTCGGACATGCCACCACACCACCCCGCATGTATGAGGGCCCGGTGCGACGCTACGGTGGCATTGCTACCCCCCTAGTGCCCTCGTCCCGCCTAACCATGTAGCGTTTGACAACGGGAGCTAGCCCCTTGACTTTGCACGGACGGGCTTTGACCAGTGGACCTCCCCACCCGGTTGTATTACGTCAGCCCATAGGAACACTTTGGAGCAACATCCGGGCCAGACCCACAGCAAGATCCCCTCCGTGTAGACCCTACGCGTCCGTTTCCCCCCTCCAAGTGCCAGCGGCGGCGCCGTCCGTGAGGGGGCACACCCCGGACACGCGTGCCGGGCGTTTGCAACCGCCACAACACTTCCAAACTTGTGAGAGGCCGCCTACGCAAGTTTGGCAGCATGCTAGCCCCCGGAGGCCGCCGGCCACAGCCGTAGACGCGCGAAGGGCAATCCGCGTAGAGGGAATTTTTCGGATACTTCTCCATCACCAAAAATTATGAAAAAATACCATCGTTCCTATAGCACATGTTCCCACGTCCTGCAAAAAAACTCATTATTTTATCCCGCTCCGAGTATTTAGTAATATTGACACCGCATCGTTACCGCAGAACGTCTACTACCGTGTCATTGTCGTTCGTGAGGGGGGCCACGCCCCGGAGACGTGTCCCGCCTCTTCGTACATGCCACCACACCACCCCACATGTATGAGGGCCCGGTGAGACGCCCCGGTGGCATTGCTACCCCCCAGTGCCCCCGTCCCGCCTAAGCCTGTAGCGTTTGACCACGGGATCTAGCCCTTTGACTTTGCACGGACGGGCTTTGACCAGTGGACCTCCCCACCCGGTTGTGTTAGTTCATCCCATAGGAACACTTGAAACATCCGGGCCAGACCCACAGCAAGATCCCCTCCGTGTAGACCCCACGCGTCCGTTTCCCCCCTCCAGGTGCCGGCGGCGACGCCGTCCGTGAGGGGGCACACCCCGGACACGCGTGCCGGGCGTTTGCAACCGCCACAACTCTTCCAAACTTGTGAGAGGCCGCCTACGTAATATTTGGCGGCATGCTAGCCCCCGGAGGCCGCCGGCCACAGCCGTAGACGCGCGTAGGGCAATCCACATAGAGGGAATTTTTCGGATACTTCTCCATCACCAAAAATTATGAAAAAATACCATTGTTCCTATAGCACATGTGCCCACGTCGTGCAAAGAAACTCATGCTTTTATCGCGCTCCGAGTATTTAGTAATATTCACGCCGCATCGTTACCATAGAACGTCTACTACCGTGTCATTGCCGTCTGTGAGGGGGGCCACGCCCCGGAGACGCGTCCCGCCTCTTCGGACATGCCACCACACCACCCCGCATGTATGAGGGCCCGGTGCGACGCTACGGTGGCATTGCTACCCCCTAGTGCCCCCGTCCCGCCTAACCCTGTAGCGTTTGACAACGGGAGCTAGCCCTTTGACTTTGCACGGACGGGCTTTGACCAGTGGACCTCCCCACCCGGTTGTGTTAGGTCATCCCATAGGAACACTTTGGAGCAACATCCGGGCTAGACCGACAGCAAGATCCCCTCCGTGTAGACCCCACGCGTCCGTTTCCCCCCTCCAGGTGCCGGCGGCGGCTCCGTCCGTGAGGGGGGCACACCCCGGACACGCGTGCCGGGCGTTTGCAACCGCCACAACTCTTCCAAACTTGTGAGAGGCCGCCTACGTAATACTTGGCGGCATGCTAGCCCCCGGAGGCCGCCGGCCACAGCCGTAGACGCGCGAAGGGCAATCCACGTAGAGGGAATTTTTCGGATACTTCTCCATCACCAAAAATTATGAAAAAATACCATCGTTCCTATAGCACATGTGCCCACGTCGTGCAAAAAAACTCATGATTTTATCGCACTCCGAGTATTTAGTAATATTGACGCCGCATCATTACCGCAGAACGTCTACTAACGTGTCATTGCCGTCCGTGAGGGGGGGCACGTGCCGGAGACGCGTCCCTCCTCTTCGGACATGCCACCACACCACCCCGCATGTATGAGGGCCCGGTGCGATGCTACGATGGCATTGCTACCCCCCCCCCCTAGTGCCCCCATCCCGCCTAACCCTGTAGCGTTTGACAACGGGAGCTAGCCCCTTGACTTTGCACGGACGGGCTTTGACCAGTGGACCTCCCCACCCGGTTGTTTTACGTCAGCCCATAGGAACACTTTGGAGCAACATCCGGGCCAGACCCACAGCAAGATCCCCTCCGTGTAGACCCCACGCGTCCGTTTCCCCCCTCCAGGTGCCGGCGGCAGCGCCGTCCGTGAGGGGGGCACACCCCGGACACGCGTGTCGGGCGTTTGCAACCGCCACAACACTTCCAAACTTGTGAGAGGTCGCCTACGCAAGTTTGGCGGCATGCTAGCCCCCGGAGGCCGCCGGCCACAGCCGTAGACGCGCGAAGGGCAATCCGCGTAGAGGGAATTTTTCGGATACTTCTCCATCACCAAAAATTATGAAAAAATACCATCGTTCCTATAGCACATGTGCCCACATCCTGCAAAAAAACTCATGATTTTATCGCGCTCCGAGTATTTAGCAATATTGACGCCGCATCGTTACCGCAGAACGTCTACTACCGTGTCATTGCCGTCCGTGAGGGGGGGCACGCCACGGAGACGCGTCCCGCCTCTTCGGACATGCCACCACACCACCCTGCATGTATGAGGGCCCGGTGCGACGCTCCGGTGGCATTGCTACCCCCCCAGTGTGTCACATCCCTAGTCTGGTATGACTTAGTCTAGCTAGCCATTTGTGCATCATATTTAAATTTCATTTAAATTTGAAATGAGGATTGGTGGAACCCTCAGAATCATTTTTGAAAATGACCCAAATAAAAATTTCTCCAAAAGGGTCCAAGAAAATGCTCATGATGCCCTCTAAAAATATTGGACAGAGATAAAAATCAAAACAATATTTTTAGGAGCTCATGGATATTTATTTTGGCCATTTGGATTAATTCGATAAATATTTGCATTGGAAATATATTTCTATATATATGAAATATGGTCCAAAAATTATGCCATTTATAAAGGAGCTCTGGAATAATATATCTAGCTCCTGCAAAACTTGGCATAAGGTAATAAAATGGTTTAGTATTTTTATTAAACCAAACAAATGCCAGAAAAGTAGAAAAGAAAACAAAATTAGAAAAAATGCCTACCTGGGCTTCTTACCTGGCGCCTCTGGCCCAGCAAGCCAGCCCAGCCCACCTCCGCCGTCGTCCTCCTGGCGCCAGTCGGCCAGGCGTGTGGCCGATGCGCGCGCACGGGCGGAGCGCCACGCCACCAGCTCGCCTGCCTGCCTCCCCTGCCAGCGCGACGCCGCGTTGCTTCTTCTCGGTGCCGCCCCGATCCCCTGGCCTCACCCCCCTCTCTCCCGTGCTTTTCCCCTTCTCTCTCTCTCTCACCCGAGAATCGCCGTCGCCGCCGTTCGCCATAGCCATCGCCACCGGCCTCCCCTCGCCTCCCCGACACGCGCGGAAGCTCCGCCCCCTCGCCCTGAAGCTCCTCGTCGAGCCACGCACCTCCGGACGGCCTCCATCGCCGCTATCGCCATCGTCTTCCTCCTCGTGCTCCGCCGTCCGCCGCCGTCGATTCGCCGTCACCAGGTCTCCCCCGACCCCGCTGTGCTGCTCTGCGTGATCGCCGTGAGCTTCTTCCCGTTTCCCCTCTCTTCTCCCCCTCGTTTCCGCGCCGTAGCCCCGTTCCCCACCATGGCCGAAGCCATCGCCGCCGCAGCTCCTCGCCGTCGTGGCCACAGCCGCCGCAGGCCGCAGCCGAGCTCGCCGTTGCACCCAGTGCACTCTGGCGAGTCACGCGGAACCGCTCGCAGCCTCCCTAGTGCCTCGCAGCCCGTTCCCGCTCGAAGCCGAGCTCCGGCCGCCGCCGCGAGCTTTGCTCCGGCGAGCTCCGGCCTTCCCCGCTCCTCCCACCTGTCCCACCAGATGCGCGAGAGCCCGGGCTACGCCCCGGTACTCTCCGACGCCGCCCCCGTGGCCTTTTTCGCGGACTCCGCCGCGTCCAGAGGTCGCCGGCGGCGAGCCCCGTCGCCTGAGCCCTGCCATGTGGGCCCGGCCCGTTGGGTGATTAGCTTAGTGCTAATCACCGTTAACTAACCCCCCCCTGACACTGACAGTGGGCCCCGGTGCCCCCTAACCTTTTAATTAAACTAAATTAACCCCTGTTTAACCCCCCTGTCACTGACGTGTGGGTCCCACACGTCAGGTTTGACCCGGACCAGCCCAGTTGACCGCTGACGTCGTGCTGACGTCATGCTGGCGCTATAATATGATTTCTGGAATTAAATTTAATCGGAAAATTCCAGAAATTGTTTTAAACTTCAAAAATTCATATCAATTCAACCGTAGCTCAGATTAAAATAATTTATATATGAAAAATTATCAGAAAAATGCAACCTTTCCATCTGTACTAGTTTCATACATGAAAAACCAACTTATACATGCTGAATATGGGAAAACACATTATGGCATATATAAGAGACCTAATTTAGAAATGCATTTGAACCTTTGGTTCAAATGGACTTCAAACCAAATGTTTACTAGTTACATTAGCTCAAACAGCATCACATCTACATGCCATGCTCATGCATCATATTGTTGCATATGATTGTGTTTTGATTGCCGGCACCGTTCCTTCTCGATAGGTCCTACTCCGGAGACGTTCCAGAGTACCTGTCTGTGAAGCAGTGCCTCCCTTGTTGATTTACCAGGCAAGCAAACCCCCTTGTTCATTTCGATAAAACCCTACTCTCTCGCTCCTGCTCTCAGTTATTGCATTAGGACAACAACGATTCATCTGCTACTTTGTGCTGCGGTAGTTGAACCCATTCCTCTGCATGACCTGTCATTGCCACAGTAAATAGTTGAAACCCACTAGCATGTGTAGGAGTTGATTGAAGCCATTGTTGTGTTCCTACCATGCTATGCCTGCTATTGCTTAGAGTTGTGTCAGGTCTGGTTCATTGGGAATGAATTGGAGTGTTACGATATGTTCTGATGCTGAGAGTGAAGTGTGTGTGAACACGATTTGGTAAAGGTAGCGGTGAGAGGCCATGTAGGAGTACATGGTGGGTTGTCTCACTGGAACCGTCCTTAAGCACTGAGTTCTATGTATGTTGTCCAATGACTCGATACTACCACACATTGGAATGCTTAAGTGCCCCTCTCGACTTATTAGCCAACTTGATCTCTGTCCAGGAGTCGCAACTAGTTTCTGGTGTTTGTAGGTAGTGCTATTTTTCTACCAAGTGGCACCCGGCAGGGTGGGCTTGGGACAGACTAGGCACACGTGGCACGGTGTACCAAGTGGCACCCGGATGGTGGGCTTGGGAACCCTGCTCACATCGTTTGGGGCCGTGAGCGACACCCCGGCCGGATCTCCTTGCGGATGGAACCCGAATAGGCGATAAACCTGGACTAGAGTCTTGTGTGGTTAGTCAGGTCGTGGCCGACACCCTCGCCAGGCTTCCGCTTGAAGGTTGCCGAGATACATGACGTGTACATGGCGGTAAGTGGCGAGAGCGTGTGTGAAGAAGTACACCCCTGCAGGGTTAACATGATCTATTCGAATAGCCGGGTTCGCGGTTATGGACTTCTTGGATGCTTACATGGTACATAGACAACTTGAAGTGGATACTATAAAATGCTCAAGACAAGTGTGAGTGCTATGGATGGCCTTCTCGTAGGGAGACGGGGATGAATCCATAGTAGTGTATGGTGTGGTGATTAGTGGACTCGTGTACGTTGTTTCACCTCAAGAGTTTCTGGTAGTCGTAGAACAGGATAGCCACAGAGTCAAAGCTGGCTTGCTGCAACTAAACCCCACGTTACCCTCTTGATACAAGTGCATGTATGATAGGATCTGATGTAAGTCTTGCTGAGTACCTTTGTACTCATGTTGCTTTATTTATGTTTTTGCAGCGGAGACTTCGGTCTTACTAGTGATCTCGTGGACTTCGACTAGTAGCTAGTACCTCAGCTACGATCTTGAGCGGACGTTGTAGATAGTCAGGCTTTCAGCCTTTTTCATTTATAGATGTCTGTACTCAGACATGTAATGCTTCCGCTTGTTGCTTGATTGCTCTGACTGTTGGGTCATGTGACCCCTGTTTGTAATAATGCTGTGATGGCTCTTCTGAGCCTTTATCTATATAAGTTGTTGAGTTAAGTTGTGATGCCATGTTGTACAGCACATACCTGCATGTTATGCGTACGTGTAATGTGTATTGCTATGTGTGGGATCTGACTATCTAGTTGTTTATTCTTAGTAGCCTTTCTTACCGGGAAATGTCTCCTAGTGCTTCCACTGAGCCCTGGTAGCTTGCTACTGCTCCGGAACACTTAGGCTGGCCGGCATGTGTCCTTCTTCGATCCTGTGTCTGTCCCTTCGGGGAAATGTCACGCGATGAATACCGGAGTCCTGTTAGCCTGCTACAGCCCGGTTCACCGGAGTCCTGTTAGCCCAGTGCTACAGCCTGGATTCACTCGTTGATGACCGACACGTTCGATGCTGGGTCATGGATGCCTGTCCCTGTAAGTGAGTGCCACTTTGGGTTTACGACTAGCCATGTCAGCCCGGGCTCTTTATCATATGGATGCTAGCGACACCATCATATACGTGTGCCAAAATGCGCAAACGGTCCCGGGCAAAGGTAAGGCGACACCCGTGGGGATACCGTGCGTGAGGCCGCAAAGTGATATGAGGTGTTACATGCTAGATCGATGTGGCATAGAGTCGGGGTCCTGACAGCGCTGGTATCATAGCTTGACTGCCTGCAGGATTACCAAGCCATACCGGTCGAAGTTGAGTCTAGAAATTCTTTAGTTATGTAAGGGAATTGATTGTGGGAAGGAACGTAAGGCTCTTTTTACTCCTTTACCTCATGGCCTTCTGATCTGAGTCATCCTATCTTTCCGACGGGATTAAGGAACTAGGCTTTCTCTTCCGTCTATCAAGATCACGTGTTACTACTCCGTAGTCCCATAGGATTGGTTGATCAGAGTCATACCCCAGTTTTCAAGTACTTCCGATGTAGTCTGTTTAGTACCATCTCAGAACCTTGAGCGATGATGATGAGTATGTTACCACCCCATTTTTAGTAGGATGTCTCATTCTGAGCATTTTACTGCCGTTATGCTGCCGGAATTTCCCTAGGAGTTCGAGAGATACTAATTCCTTGTCCTACATTGTACAGTCTATAATTGATGCTGATTCCGTCCTTGGTTTCGTTTCTCAGGATGTCATCAGCTAAGCAAAGTTCCGTTGCTCGTAGCCAGAACCACGGAGATGGTAGGGATGAAGATCCTCCCGACCAGCCTTCGTTGACCGAGTTCATGCTAGAGATGGAGAGGAACAAGCGTGAGTCTAACCGTTTGTTGGCACGTATCGAGGAGAACACCGCACATCAGTTCAAAGGGTCTGCTACCATTCATGATTTCATTCGCTTGCACCCACCTACCTTTCATCATTCCATCGAGCCACTCGATGCAGATGACTGGCTCCGTAGCATCACTCATAAGCTGCTTTCCGCGAGCGTAGCTGAAGATGACAAGGTCACCTATGCCACATACCACCTGGAAGGTCCTGCTAGTCTTTGGTGGCAGAACTATGAGGCTATGCTTCCAGCTGGCCAGATTCCTACCTGGAAGGATTTTACTGAGTCTTTTCGCGAGCATCACATTCCCCAGGCCCTCCTTGATCGCAAGAGAGAAGAGTTCTGCAGTTTCACCCAGAGTAAGATGGATGTTGATGCTTATAGCAGAGAGTTCGAGAACCTCGCCCGTTATGCCACAGAAGAAGTGTCCACGGACGCTAAGAAGCAGGCTAGGTTCCGAAAGGGTCTCAACCCCAAGTTGCGTCATGATCTCCACCTGCATCATTGTGATACATTCCAAGCTCTTGTGAACAAAGCCATTAATGCAGAGACAGCTCAGCTCACCTACGAGGAGTCTCGTAAGCACACCCGTGATTTGGGATCTTCCTCCGGTTCTAGTTCCCAGAAACGCCGGATTTGGGTTCCAAACTCCGCTCTTCCTTCCGGATATGCACCGAGGCCATCCTATGTGGTGCCTTCCCCAGCCCAGTCGTATGTTCCACCCGGGCCTACTGGTAGACCGCTTGTTAGTGCGGGTCCACGTCCAACCTCAGAGACTTGCTTCACATGCAGGAAGCCAGGACACTATGCACGTGACTGTTCTCAAACTAGTTATGTTCCACCCCAGACCGAGAAGACTGTTATCTGTGTTAAGCCATCACGCAAGATGATCAGTGTCAAGTCAGCCCCCACTGAACGTGGACGTGTGCATCACGTCTCAGCTAAAGACGCTCATGATGATCCAGATGTCGTCCTTGGTACACTCCTTGTCAATTGTCACCCAGCATCAGTTTTATTCGATACTGGAGCATCTCACTCCTTCATTTCTGAAAGCTATGCTAACCTGCACAATCTGTCATTTTGTGATATGCCAACTCCGCTAGTCATCCAAACTCCTGGATCCAAATGGCAAACCTCTAGTGTAAGCCATGGTAACGAAATCCTTGTTGACAGACTTGTATTCCTTGAATCACTTGTAGCCCTCAAGTCCTCAGATATTAACATCATCTTGGGTATGGACTGGATGACAGCTCATCATGCCAAGATTGATTGTTACACAAGATCCGTTCAGCTTACACACCCATCTGGCAAGATAGTCACTGTCTCCACTAGAGTTGCAAAGCGTCAGCTCTATTCTCTTAATGCCAGCCCTCTTCCAGACCTTGAAGATATCCTGGTAGTCCGTGACTTTCCGGATGTCTTTCCAGAAGAACTGCCAGGTGTTCCACCTGACAGAGATGTAGAGTTCGTCATAGATCTTATCCCAGGAACAGCTCCAATCTCCCGGAGACCTTACAAGATGGCACCCTTAGAACTAGCCGAGCTTAAGAAACAACTTGATGAGTCCTTGCAAAAGGGTTTCATCCGTCCTAGTTCTTCTCCTTGGGCTTGCCCCGTCCTCTTTGTCAAGAAGAAAGACGGTACGGACCGGATGGTTGTAGATTATCGTCCCGTTAATTTGGTCACGATAAAGAACAAATATCCGCTCCCCAGGATCAACGATCTGTATGATCAGCTCGCTGGATCCTCAGTCTTCTCCAAGATGGATTTAAGGTTAGGATACCACCAAATCAAAATCAGAAACAGGGACATTCCCAAGACAGCTTTTGTCACTCGTTATGGTCAGTACGAGTACACCGTCATGTCCTTCGGCCTAACCAACGCCCCAGCCACATTCTCCCGCCTGATGAACTCGATCTTCATGGAGTACTTAGATAAGTTCGTCGTGGTTTACCTCGATGATATTCTTATTTACTCGAAGAACGAGGAAGAGCATGCCGAACATCTTAGACTTGTTTTAAAAAAACTCAGAGAGCACCGCCTTTATGCCAAGTTCTCCAAGTGTGAATTTTGGTTGTCAGAAGTGACCTACTTAGGTCACGTAATCTCTGGTAAGGGCATTGCTGTCAATCCCGAGAGAGTTCAAGCCGTTCTTGATTGGACTCCACCTGAAACAGTCAAACAAGTTAGGAGTTTCCTTGGTCTAGCCAGCTATTGTCGCCGCTTTGTTGAAAACTTCTCCAAAGTAGCCAAACCCCTCACGGAACTTCTCAAGAAAGATAAAAAGTTTGAGTGGTCCCCACAGTGTGAGTACAGTTTTCAGGAACTGAAAAGACGCCTGACTTCTGCTCCCATACTTGTGCCACCGGATTTCACTAAAGACTTTATTATCTACTGCGACGCCTCACGACAGGGACTAGGTTGCATTCTTATGCAGGATCGTCATGTGATTGCCTATGCATCTCGACAGTTGCATCCACATGAGGAGAATTATCCTACACATGATCTAGAGCTTGCAGCCGTAGTCTATGCACTCAAGACCTGGCGACATTACCTTCTTGGTAAACGTTGCGAGATCTACACCGATCACCAGAGTCTCAAGTATATCTTCACCCAACCAGATTTGAACCTTAGGCAAAGACGTTGGTTGGAGTTAATCACAGATTATGATCTAGGGATTACCTACACCCCAGGCAAAGCCAATGTCATGGCTGATGCGCTAAGCCGTAAATCCTATTGCAACAATCTCATGTTGCAGCAAGGCCAACCACTTCTCCATGAGGAATTCTGTAAGCTTAATCTGCACATAGCTTCTCGCGGATTTCTCTCTACCTTGGTGGCGAAACCTACCCTTGTGGACCTTATCATAGAAGCCCAGAAGCATGATACGGGGATTACCCGGATCAAGAGAAACATTAAGAAGGGAGTTGGTGGATGTTTCTCTATGGATGATCGTGGTGTTGTTTTCTTTGAGAATCGCTTGGTGGTTCCCAAGAAGCAACATCTTCGGCAGTTGATTCTTAAGGAGGCGCATGAATATCCTCTCACGATTCATCCCGGTAGCACTAAGATGTATCAGGACCTACGCCAGAGGTTCTGGTGGACTAGGATGAAGAGAGAAATCGCCGACTTCGTTGCTAATTGTGACGTATGTCGTCGTGTTAAGGCAGAGCATCAAAGACCTGCTGGCACCCTTCAGCCTTTAGCTATTCCTGAATGGAAATGGGATAAAGTTGGTATGGACTTCATCACCGGCTTTCCCAGGACCAAGAGAGGGAATAACGCTATCTTCGTAGTCGTTGATCGTCTTTCCAAAGTGGCTCACTTCCTTCCTGTTCGAGAGAGTATCACTGCTAGTCAGCTTGCTGACTTATACATTTCTCGAATAGTATCACTCCATGGTGTTCCACTAGAGATCAATTCAGACCGTGGCAGTCTTTTCACTTCTCATTTCTGGGAGAGCTTCCAAACTGCCATGGGAACCCATCTTTCCTTCAGTACCGCTTTCCACCCTCAGTCGAGTGGTCAGGTGGAACGGGTCAATCAAATTCTCGAAGACATGCTTAGAGCTTGCGTTATCTCATTCGGTATGGATTGGGAGAAATGTCTTCCTTTCGCCGAGTTTGCTTATAACAATAGCTACCAATCCAGCCTCAAGAAAGCTCCTTTTGAGGTTCTCTATGGACGAAGATGTCGAACACCTTTGAACTGGTCAGAAACCGGTGAAAGACAATTCTTTGGACCGGACATGATCCAGGAGGCAAAAGAGCAAGTTCGCATCATTCGTGAGAATTTGAAAACAGCCCAGTCTCGTCAGAAGAGTCAGTATGATCGTCATCATAAGGATATGACTTATGAAATTGGCGACCAAGCTTACCTTCGGGTTACTCCTTTGAAGGGTACCCATCGTTTCGGTATCAAGGGCAAGTTGGCTCCTCGTTACATTGGTCCTTTTCGCATTCTCGCTAAACGAGGAGAGGTTGCCTACCAATTGGAACTACCCCCACATCTTTCTCGAGTTCATGATGTCTTCCACGTCTCTCAACTCAGGCGTTGCTTCTCGGATCCTATCCGCGGAGTGGACCACGAAACGCTTGATCTCCAAGATAACCTCACATACCGAGAGTACCCGGTTCGCATTCTTGATCAAGCAAAGCGTGTCACTCGACGTTAGAACATCAAGTTTCTCAAAGTTCAGTGGTCTCATCATTTCGAGAGAGAAGCTACTTGGGAGCGAGAAGATCGTCTTCGACTGGAGTACCCCGCTTTCTTTCCGTCGACCCCTGAATCTCGAGACGAGATTCTTTCAAGTGGGGGCGAGTTGTCACATCCCTAGTCTGGTATGACTTAGTCTAGCTAGCCATTTGTGCATCATATTTAAATTTCATTTAAATTTGAAATGAGGATTGGTGGAACCCTCAGAATCATTTTTGAAAATGACCCAAATAAAAATTTCTCCAAAAGGGTCCAAGAAAATGCTCATGATGCCCTCTAAAAATATTGGACAGAGATAAAAATCAAAACAATATTTTTAGGAGCTCATGGATATTTATTTTGGCCATTTGGATTAATTCGATAAATATTTGCATTGGAAATATATTTCTATATATATGAAATATGGTCCAAAAATTATGCCATTTATAAAGGAGCTCTGGAATAATATATCTAGCTCCTGCAAAAATTGGCATAAGGTAATAAAATGGTTTAGTATTTTTATTAAACCAAACAAATGCCAGAAAAGTAGAAAAGAAAACAAAATTAGAAAAAAATGCCTACCTGGGCTTCTTACCTGGCGCCTCTGGCCCAGCAAGCCAGCCCAGCCCACCTCCGCCGTCGTCCTCCTGGCGCCAGTCGGCCAGGCGTGTGGCCGACGCGCGCGCACGGGCGGAGCGCCACGCCACCAGCTCGCCTGCCTGCCTCCCCTGCCAGCGCGACGCCGTGTTGCTTCTTCTCGGTGCCGCCTCGATCCCCTGGCCTCACCCCCCCTCTCTCCCGTGCTTTTCCCCTTCTCTCTCTCTCTCACCCGAGAATCACCGTCAGGTTTGACCCGGACCAGCCCAGTTGACCGCTGACGTCGTGCTGACGTCATGCTGGCGCTATAATATGATTTCTAGAATTAAATTTAATCAGAAAATTCCAGAAATTGTTTTAAACTTCAAAAATTCATATCAATTCAACCGTAGCTCAGATTAAAATAATTTATATATGAAAAATTATCAGAAAAATGCAACCTTTCCATCTGTACTAGTTTCATACATGAAAAACCAACTTATACATGCTGAATATGGGAAAACACATTATGGCATATATAAGAGACCTAATTTAGAAATGCATTTGAACCTTTGGTTCAAATGGACTTCAAACCAAATGTTTACTAGTTACATTAGCTCAAACAGCATCACATCTACATGCCATGCTCATGCATCATATTGTTGCATATGATTGTGTTTTGATTGCCGGCACCGTTCCTTCTCGATAGGTCTTGCTCCGGAGACGTTCCAGAGTACCTGTCTGTGAAGCAGTGCCTCCCTTGTTGATTTACCAGGCAAGCAAACCCCCTTGTTCATTTCGATAAAACCCTACTCTCTCGCTCCTGCTCTCAGTTATTGCATTAGGACAACAACGATTCATCTGCTACTTTGTGCTGCGGTAGTTGAACCCATTCCTCTGCATGACCTGTCATTGCCACAGTAAATAGTTGAAACCCACTAGCATGTGTAGGAGTTGATTGAAGCCATTGTTGTGTTCCTACCATGCTATGCTTGCTATTGCTTAGAGTTGTGTCAGGTCTGGTTCATTGGGAATGAATTGGAGTGTTACGATATGTTCTGATGCTGAGAGTGAAGTGTGTGAACACGATTTGGTAAAGGTAGCGGTGAGAGGCCATGTAGGAGTACATGGTGGGTTGTCTCACTGGAACCGTCCTTAAGCACTGAGTTCTATGTATGTTGTCCAATGACTCGATACTACCACACATTGGGTTCCGGTAACTCGACCCCTCTCGACTTATTAACCAACTTGGTCTCTGTCCAGGAGTCGCAACTAGTTTCTGGTGTTTGTAGGTAGTGCTATTTTTCTACCAAGTGGCACCCGGCAGGGTGGGCTTGGGACAGACTAGGCACACGTGGCACGGTGTACCAAGTGGCACCCGGATGGTGGGCTTGGGAACCCTGCTCACATCGTTTGGGGCCGTGAGCGACACCCCGGCCGGATCTCCTTGCGGATGGAACCCGAATAGGCGATAAACCTGGACTAGAGTCTTGTGTGGTTAGTCAGGTCGTGGCCGACACCCTCGCCAGGCTTCCGCTTGAAGGTTGCCGAGATACATGACGTGTACATGGCGGTAAGTGGCGAGAGCGTGTGTGAAGAAGTACACCCCTGCAGGGTTAACATGATCTATTCGAATAGCCGGGTCCGCGGTTATGGACTTCTTGGATGCTTACATGGTACATAGACAACTTGAAGTGGATACTATAAAATGCTCAAGACAAGTGTGAGTGCTATGGATGGCCTTCTCGTAGGGAGACGGGGATGAATCCATAGTAGTGTATGGTGTGGTGATTAGTGGACTCGTGTACGTTGTTTCACCTCAAGAGTTTCTGGTAGTCGTAGAACAGGATAGCCACAGAGTTAAAGCTGGCTTGCTGCAACTAAACCCCACGTTACCCTCTTGATACAAGTGCATGTATGATAGGATCTGATGTAAGTCTTGCTGAGTACCTTTGTACTCATGTTGCTTTATTTATGTTTTTGCAGCGGAGACTTCGGTCTTACTAGTGATCTCGTGGACTTCGACTAGTAGCTAGTACCTCAGCTACTCCCTCCGTTTCTTTTTACTCCGCGTATAAGTTTTGGTCAAAGTCAAACTACACAAAGTTTGACCAAATTTATATTAAAAAATATGAACATCTACACTACTTAAACTATATAATGTGAAAATACATTTCATGGTGCATCTGAAAATGTTGATTTCGTATTGTGTATGTTGATATTTTTTAATATAAAGTTAGTCAAACTATGCAAAGCTTGACTTTGACCAAAGCTTATATGCAGACTAAAAAGAAACGGAGGGAGTACGATCTTGAGCGGACGTTGTAGATAGTCAGGCTTTCAGCCTTTTTCATTTATAGATGTCTGTACTCAGACATGTAATGCTTCCGCTTGTTGCTTGATTGCTCTGACTGTTGGGTCATGTGACCCCTGTTTGAAATAATGCTGTGATGGCTCTTCTGACCCTTTATCTATATAAGTTGTTGAGTTATGCTGTGATGCCATGTTGTACAGCACATACCTGCATGTTATGCGTATGTGTAATGTGTATTGCTATGTGTGGGATCTGACTATCTAGTTGTTTGTTCTTAGTAGCCTTTCTTACCGGGAAATGTCTCCTAGTGCTTCCACTGAGCCCTGGTAGCTTGCTACTGCTCCGGAACACTTAGGCTGGCCGGCATGTGTCCTTATTCGATCCGGTGTCTGTCCCTTCGGGGAAATGTCACGCGATGAATACCGGAGTCCTGTTAGCCTGCTACAGCCCGGTTCACCGGAGTCCTGTTAGCCCAGTGCTACAGCCTGGATTCACTCGTTGATGACCGACACGTTCGATGCTGGGTCATGGATGGCTGTCCCTGTAAGTGAGTGCCACTTTGGGTTTACGACTAGCCATGTCAGCCCGGGCTCTTTATCATATGGATGCTAGCGACACCATCATATACGTGTGCCAAAATGCGCAAACGGTCCCGGGCAAAGGTAAGGCGACACCCGTGGGGATACCGTGCGTGAGGCCGCAAAGTGATATGAGGTGTTACATGCTAGATCGATGTGGCATAGAGTCGGGGTCCTGACACAGTGCCCCCGTCCGGCCTAACACAGTGCCCCCGTCCGGCCTAACCTAACTCATGATTTTATCGCGCTCCGAGTATATAGTAATATTGACACCGCATCGTTACCGCAGAACGTCTACTACCGTGTCATCGCCGTCCGTGAGGGGGGCCACGCCCCGGAGACGTGTCCCGCCTCTTCGTACATGCCACCACACCACCCCGCATGTATGAGGGCCCGGTGCGACGCTCCGGTGGCATTGCTAGCCCCCCCCCCTCCCAATGCCCCCGTCCCGCCTAACCCTGTAGCGTTTGACCACGGGATCTAGCCCTTTGACTTTGCACGGACGGGCTTTGACCAGTGGACCTTCCCACCCGGTTGTGTTACGTCAGCCCATAGGAGCACTTTGGAGCAACATCCGGGCCAGACTCACAGCAAGATCCCCTCCGTGTAGACCCCACGCGTCCGTTTCCCCCCTCCAGGTGCCGGCGGCGGCGCCGTCCGTGAGGGGGGCACACCCCGGACACGCGTGCCGGGCGTTTGCAACCGCCACAACACTTCCAAACTTGTGATAGGCCGCCTACGCAAGTTTGGCGGCATGCTAGCCCCCGGAGGCCGCCGGCCACAGCAGTAGACGCGCGAAGGGCAATCCGCGTAGAGGGAATTTTTCGGATACATCTCCATCACCAAAAATTATGAAAGAATACAATCGTTCCTATAGCACATGTGCCCACGTCATGCAAAATAACTCATGATTTTATCGCACTCCGAGTATTTAGTAATATTGACGCCGCATCGTTACCGCAGAACGTCTACTACCATGTCATCACCCTCCGTGAGGGGGGGGGGCACGCCCCGGAGACGCGTCCCGCCTCTTCGGACATGCCACCACACCACCCCGCATGTATGAGGGCCCGGTGCGACGCTCCGGTGGCATTGCTACCCCCAGTGCCCCCATCCGGCCTAACCCTGTAGCGTTTGACCACGGGATCTAGCCCTTTGACTTTGCACAGACGGGCTTTGACCAGTGGACCTCCCCACCCGGTTGTGTTAGGCCAGCCCATAGGAACACTTTGGAGCAACATCCGGGCCAGACCCATAGCAAGATCCCCTCCGTGTAGACCCCACGCGTCCGTTTCCCCCCTCCAGGTGCCGGCGGTGGCGCCGTCCGTGAGGGGGCACACCCTGAACACGCGTGCCGGGCGTTTGCAACCGCCACAACACTTCCAAACTTGTGAGAGGCCGCCTACGCAAGATTTGGCGGCATGCTAGCCCCCGGAGGCCGCCGGCCACAGCCGTAGACGCGCGAAGGGCAATCCGCGTAGAGGGAATTTTCCGGGTACTTCTCCATCACCAAAAATTATGAAAAAATACCATCGTTCCTATAGCACATGTGGCCACGTCCTGCAAAAAAACTCATGATTTTATCGCACTCCGAGTATTTAGTAATATTGACACCGCATCGTTACCGCAGAACGTCTACTACCGTGTCATTGCCGTCCGTGAGGGGGGCCACGCCCCGGAGACGGGTCCCGCCTCTTCGTACATGCCACCACACCACCCCGCATGTATGAGGGCCTGGTGCGACGCTCCGGTGGCATTGCTACCCCCCCAGTGCCCCCGTCCCGCCTAACCCTGTAGCGTTTGACCACGGGATCTAGCCCTTTGACTTTACACGGACGGGCTTTGACCAGTGGACCTCCCCACCCGGTTGTGTTAGTTCATCCCATAGGAACACTTTGGAGAAACATCCGGGGCAGACCCACAGCAAGATTCCCACCGTGTAGACCCCACGCGTCCGTTTCCCCCCTCCAGGTGCAGGCGGTAACACCGTCCGTGTGGGGGGCACACCCCGGACACGCGTGCCGGGCGTTTGCAACCGCCACAACTCTTTCAAACTTGTGAGAGGCTGCCTACGTAATATTTGGCGGCATGCTAGCCCCCGGAGGCCTCCGGCCACAGCCGTAGACGCGCGAAGGGCAATCCACGTAGAGGGAATTTTTCGGATACTTCTCCATCACCAAAAATTATGAAAAAATACCATCGTTCCTATAGCACTTGTGCCCACGTCATGCAAAAAACTTATGATTTTATCGCGCTCCGAGTATTTAGTAATATTGACGCCGCATCGTTACCGCAGAACGTCTACTACCGTGTCATTGCCGTCCGTGAGGGGGGCCACGCCCCGGAGATGCGTCCCGCCTCTTCGGACATGCCACCACACCACCCCGCATGTATGAGGGCCCGGTGCGACGCTACGGTGGCATTGCTACCCCCCTAGTGCCCCCGTCCCGCCTAACCCTGTAGCGTTTGACAACGGGAGCTAGCCCTTTGACTTTGCACGGACGGGCTTTGACCAGTGGACCTCCCCACCCGGTTGTGTTAGGTCAGCCCATAGGAACACTTTGGAGCAACATCCGGGCTAGACCCACAGCAAGATCCCCTCCGTGTAGACCCCACGCATCCGTTTCCCCCCTCCAGGTGCTGGCGGCGGCGCCGTCCGTGAGGGGGGCACACCCTGGACACGCGTGCCGGGCGTTTGCAACCGCCACAACTCTTCCAAACTTGTTAGAGGCCGCCTACGTAATATTTGGCGGCATGCTAGCCCCCGGAGGCCGCCGGCCACAGCCGTAGACGCACGAAGGGCAATCCACGTAGAGGGAATTTTTCGGATACTTCTCCATCACCAAAAATTATGAAAAAATACTATCGTTCCTATAGCACATGTGCCCACGTCGTGCAAAAAAATTCATGATTTTATCGCACTACGAGTATTTAGATATATTGACGCCGCAACGTTATCGCAGAACGTCTACTACCGTGTCATTGCCGTCCGTGAGGGGGGGGCACGCGCCGGAGACGCGTCCCTCCTCTTCGGACATGCCACCACACCATCCCGCATGTATGAGGGCCCGGTGCGACGCTACGGTGGCATTGCTACCACCCTAGTGCCCCCGTCCCGCCTAACCCTGTAGCGTTTGACAACGGGAGCTAGCCCCTTGACTTTGCACGGACGGGATTTGACCAGTGGACCTCCCCACCCGGTTGTGTTACGTCAGCCCATAGGAACACTTTGGAGCAACATCCGGGCCAGACCCACAGCAAGATCCCCTCCGTGTAGACCCCACGCGTCCGTTTCCCCCCTCCAGGTGCCGGCGGCGGCGCCGTCCGGGAGGGGGGCACACCCCGGACACGCGTGCCGGGCGTTTGCAACTGCCACAACACTTCCAAACTTGTGATAGGCCGCCTACGCAAGTTTGGCGGCATGCTAGCCCCCGGAGGCCGCCGGCCACAGCCGTAGACGCGTGAAGGGCAATCCGCGTAGAGGGAATTTTTCGGATACTTCTCCATCACCAAAAATTATGAAAGAATACCATCGTTCCTATAGCACATGTGCCCACGTCGTGCAAAAAAACTCATGATTTTATCGCGCTCCGAGTATTTACTAATATTGACGCCGCATCGTTACCGTAGAACGTCTACTACCGTGTCATTGCCGTCCGTGAGGGGGGCCACGCCCCGGAGACGCGTCCCGCCTCTTCGGACATGCCACCACACCACCCCGCATGTATGAGGGCCCGGTGCGACGCTACGGTGGCATTGCTACCCCCTAGTGCCCCCGTCCCGCCTAACCCTGTAGCGTTTGACAACGGGAGCTAGCCCTTTGACTTTGCACGGACGGGCTTTGACCAGTGGACCTCCCCACCCGGTTGTGTTAGGTCATCCCATAGGAACACTTTGGAGCAACATCCGGGCTAGACCCACAGCAAGATCCCCTCCGTGTAGACCCCACGCGTCCGTTTCCCCCCTCTGGGTGCCGGCGGCGGTGCCGTCCGTGAGGGGGGCACACCCCGGACACGCGTGCCGGGCGTTTGCACCCGCCACAACTCTTCCAAACTTGTGAGAGGCCGCCTACGTAATATTTGGCGGCATGCTAGCCCCCGGAGGACGCCGGCCACAGCCGTAGACACGCGAAGGGCAATCCACGTAGAGGGAATTTTTCGGATACTTCTCCATCACCAAAAATTATGAAAAAATACCATCGTTCCTATAGCACATGTGCCCACGTCGTGCAAAAAAGCTCATGATTTTATCGACTTCCCAGTTTTTAGTAATATTGATGCCGCATCGTTACCGCAGAACGTCTACTAATGTGTCATTGCCGTCCGTGAGGGGGGGGCACGCGCCGGAGACGCGTCCCTCCTCTTCGGACATGCCACCACACCACCCCGCATGTATGAGGGCCCGGAGCGACGCTACGATGGCATTGCTACCCCCCTAGTGCCCCCGTCCCGCCTAACCCTGTAGCGTTTGACAACGGGAGCTAGCCCCTTGACTTTGCACGGACGGGCTTTGACCAGTGGACCTCCCTACCCGGTTGTTTTACGTGAGCCCATAGGAACACTTTGGAGCAACATCCGGGCCAGACCCACAGCAAGATCCCCTCCGTGTAGACCCCACGCGTCCGTTTCCCCCCTCCAGGTGCCGGTGGCAGCGCCGTCCGCGAGGGGGGCACACCCCGGACACGCGTGCCGGGCGTTTGCAACCGCCACAACACTTCCAAACTTGTGAGAGGCCACCTACGCAAGTTTGGCGGCATGCTAGCCCCGGAGGCCGCCGGCCACAGCCGTAGACGCGCGAAGGGCAATCCGCGTAGAGGGAATTTTTCGGATACTTCTCCATCACCAAAAATTATGAAAAAATACCATCGTTCCTATAGCACATGTGCCCACGTCCTGCAAAAAAACTCATGATTTTATCGCGCTCCGAGTATTTAGTAATATTGACGCCGCATCGTTACCGCAGAACGTCTACTACCGTGTCATTGCCGTCCGTGAGGGGGGGCACGCCCCGGAGACGCGTCCCGCCTCTTCGGACATGCCACCACACCACCCCGCATGTATGAGGGCCCCGTGTGATGCTCCGGTGGCATTGCTACCCCCAGTGCCCCCGTCCGGCCTAACCCTGTAGCGTTTGACCACGGGATCTATTCCTTTGACTTTGCACGGACGGGCTTTGACCATTGGACCTCCCCACCCGGTTGTGTTAGGTCAGCCCATAGGAACACTTTGGAGCAACATCCGGGCTAGACCCACAGCAAGATCCCCTCCGTGTAGACCCCACGCGTCCGTTTCCCCCCTCCAGGTGCCGGCGGTGGCGCCGTCCGTGAGGGGGGTACACCCCGGACACGCGTGCCGGGCGTTTGCAACCGCCACAACACTTCCAAACTTGTGAGAGGCCGCCTACACAAGATTTGGCGGCATGCTAGCCCCCGGAGGCCGCCGGCCACAGTCGTAGACGCGCGAAGGGCAATCCGCGTAGAGGGAATTTTTCAGATACTTCTCCATCACCAAAAATTATGAAAAAATACCATCGTTCCTATAGCACATGTGCCCACGTCCTGCAAAAAAACTCATGATTTTATCGCGCTCCGAGTATTTAGTAATATTGACACCGCATTGTTTCCGCAGAACGTCTACTACCGTGTCATTGCCGTCCGTGAGGGGGGCCACGCCTCGGAGACGTGTCCCACCTCTTCGT
>NC_057794.1:555822098-555824640 GCF_018294505.1 Triticum aestivum | reverse complement strand
ACCACGGGATCTAGCCCTTTGACTATGCACGGATGGGCTTTGACCAGTGGACCTCCCCACCCGGTTGTGTTAGTTCATCCCATAGGAACACTTTGGAGAAACATCCGGGCCAGACCCACAGCAAGATCCCCTCCGTGTAGACCCCACGCGTCCATTTCCCCCCTCCAGGTGCCGGCGGCGACGCCGTCCATGAGGGTGGCACACCCCGGACACGTGTGTCGGGCGTTTGCAACCGCCACAACTCTTCCAAACTTGTGAAAGGCCGCCTACGTAATATTTGGCGGCATGCTAGCCCCCGGAGGCCGCCGGCCACAGCCGTAGACGCGCGAAGGGCAATCCACGTAGAGGGAATTTTCGGATACTTCTCCATCACCAAAAATTATGAAAAAATACCATCGTTCCTATAGCACATGTGCCCAAGTCATGCAAAAAAACTCATGATTTTATCGCGCTCCGAGTATTTAGTAATATTGACGCCGCATCGTTACCGCAGAACGTCTACTACCGTGCCATTGCCGTCCGTGAGGGGGGCCACGCCCCGGAGACGCGTCCCGCCTCTTCGGACATGCCACCACACCACCCCACATGTATGAGGGCCCGTCGCGACGCTACGGTGGCATTGCTACCCCCTAGTGCCCCCGTCCCGCCTAACCCTATAGCGTTTAACAACGGGAACTAGCCCTTTGACTTTGCACGGACGGGCTTTGACCAGTGGACCTCCCCACCCGGTTGTGTTAGGTTAGCCCATAGGAACACTTTGGAGCAACATCCGGGCTAGACCCACAGCAAGATCCCCTCCGTGTAGACCCCATGCGTCCGTTTCCCCCCTCCAGGTGCCGGCGGCGGCGCCGTCCGTGAGGGGGGCACACCCCGGACACGCGTGCCGGGCGTTTGCAACCGCCACAACTCTTCCAAACTTGTGAGAGGCCGCCTACGTAATATTTGGCGGCATGCTAGCCCCCGGAGGCCACCGGCCACAGCCGTAGACGCGCGAAGGGCAATCCACGTAGAGGGAATTTTTCGGATACTTCTCCATCACCAAAAAATATGAAAAAATACCATCGTTCCTATAGCACATGTGCCCACGTCGTGCAAAAAAACTCATGATTTTATCGCACTCCGAGTATTTAGTAATATTGACGCCGCATCGTTACCACAGAACGTCTACTAACGTGTCATTGCCGTCCGTGAGGGGGGGGGGGCACGCGCCGGAGACGCGTCCCTCCTCTTCGGACATGCCACCACACCACCCCGCATGTATGAGGGCCCGGTGCGACGCTACGGTGGCATTGCTACCCCCCTAGTGCCCCCGTCCCGCCTAACCCTGTAGCGTTTGACAACGGGAGCTAGCCCCTTGACTTTGCACGGACGGGCTTTGACCAGTGGACCTCCCCACCCAGTTGTGTTACGTCAGCCCATAGGAATACTTTGGAGCAACATCCGGGCCAGACCCACAGCAAGATCCCCTCCGTGTAGACCCCACGTGTCTGTTTCCCCCCTCCAGGTGCCGGCGGCGGCGCCGTCCGTGAGGGGGGCACACCCCGGACACGCGTGTCGGGCGTTTGCAACCGCCACAACACTTCCAAACTTGTGAGAGGCCGCCTACGCAAGTTTGGCGGCATGCTAGCCCCCGGAGGCCGCCGGCCACAGCCGTAGACGCGCGAAGGGCAATCCGCGTAGAGGGAATTTTTCGGATACTTCTCCATCACCAAAAATTATGAAAAAATACCATCGTTCCTATAGCACATGTGCCCACGTCCTGCAAAAAAACTCATGATTTTATCGCGCTCCGAGTATTTAGTAATATTGACGCCGCATCGTTACCGCAGAACGTCTACTACCGTGTCATTGCCGTCCGTGAGGGGGGGCACACCCCGGAGACGCGTCCCGCCTCTTCGGACATGCCACCACACCACCCCGCATGTATGAGGGCCCGGTGCGACGCTCCGGTGGCATTGCTACCCCCCAGTGCCCCCGTCCGGCCTAACCCTGTAGCGTTTGACCACGGGATCTATCCCTTTGACTTTGCACGGACGGGCTTTGACCATTGGACCTCCCCACCCGGTTGTGTTAGGTCAGCCCATAGGAACACTTTGGAGCAACATCCGGGCTAGACCCACAGCAAGATCCCCTCCGTGTAGACCCCACGCGTCCGTTTCCCCCCTCCAGGTGCCGGCGGTGGCGCCGTCCGTGAGGGGGGCACACCCCGGACACGCGTGCCGGGCGTTTGCAACCGCCACAACACTTCCAAACTTGTGAGAGGCCGCCTACGCAAGATTTGGCGGCATGCTAGCCCCCGGAGGCCGCCGGCCACAGCCGTAGACGCGCGAAGGGCAATCCGCGTAGAGGGAATTTTTCGGATACTTCTCCATCACCAAAAATTATGAAAAAATACCATCATTCCTACAGCGCATGTGCCCACGTCCTGCAAAAAAACTCATGATTTTATCGCGCTCCGAGTATTTAGTAATATTGACACCGCATCGTTACCGCAAAACATCTACTACCGTGTCATTGCCGTCCGTGAGGGGGGCCACGCCCC
>NC_057794.1:555814373-555821685 GCF_018294505.1 Triticum aestivum | reverse complement strand
AACCCTGTAGCGTTTGACCACGGGATCTAGCCCTTTGTCTTTGCACGGACGGGCTTTGACCAGTGGACCTCCCCACCCGGTTGTGTTAGTTCATCCCATATGAACACTTTGGAGAAACATCCGGGCCAGACCCATAGCAAGATCACCTCCGTGTAGACCCCACGCGTCCGTTTCCCCCCTCCAGGTGCCGGCGGCAACGCCGTCCGTGAGTGTGGCACACCCCGGACACGCGTGCCGGGCGTTTGCAACCGCCAGAACTCTTCCAAACTTGTGAGAGGCCGCCTACGTAATATTTGGCGGCATGCTAGCCCCCGGAGGCCGCCGGCCACAGCCGTAGACGCGCGAAGGGCAATCCACGTAGAGGGAATTTTTCGGATACTTCTCCATCACCAAAAATTATGAAAAAATACCATCGTTCCTATAGCACATGTGCCCACGTCATGCAAAAAAACTCATGATTTTATCGCGCTCTGAGTATTTAGTAATATTGACGCCGCATCGTTACCGCAGAACGTCTACTACCGTGTCATTACCGTCCGTGAGGGGGGCCACGCCCCGGAGACGCGTCCCGCCTCTTCGGACATGCCACTACACCACCCCACATGTATGAGGGCCCGGTGCGACGCTACGGTGGCATTGCTACCCCCCTAGTGCCCCCGTCCCGCTTAACCCTGTAGCGTTTGACAACGGGAACTAGCCCTTTGACTTTGCACGGACGGGCTTTGACCAGTGGACCTCCCCACCCGGTTGTGTTAGGTTAGCCCATAGGAACACTTTGGAGCAACATCCCGGCTAGACCCACAGCAAGATCCCCTCCGTGTAGACCCCACGCGTCCGTTTCCCCCCTCCAGGTGCCGGTGGCGGCGCCGTCCGTGAGGGGGGCACACCCCGGACACGCGTGTCGGGCGTTTGCAACCGCCACAACTCTTCCAAACTTGTGAGAGGCCGCCTACGTATATTTGGCGGCATGCTAGCCCCCGGAGGCCACCGGCCACAGCCGTAGACGCGCGAAGGGCAATCCACGTAGAAGGAATTTTTCGGATACTTCTCCATCACCAAAAATTATGAAAAAATACCATCGTTCCTATAGCACATGTGCCCACGTCGTGCAAAAAACTCATGATTTTATCGCACTCCGAGTATTTAGTAATATTGACGCTGCATCGTTACCGCAGAACGTCTACTACCGTGTCATTGCCGTCCGTGAGGGGGGGGGGGCACGCGTCGGAGACGCGTCCCTCCTCTTCGGACATGCCACCACACCACCCCGCATGTATGAGGGCCCAGTGCGACGCTACGGTGGCATTGCTACCCCCCTAGTGCCCCCGCCCCTTGACTTTGCACGGACGAGCTTTGACCAGTGGACCTCCCCACCCGGTTGTGTTACGTCAGCCCATAGGAACACTTTGGAGCAACATCCAGGCCAGACCCACAGCAAGGTCCCCTCCGTGTAGACCCCATGCGTCCGTTTCCCCCCTCCAGGTGCCGGCGGCGGCGCCGTCCGTGAGGGGGGCACACCCCGGACACGCGTGCCGGGCGTTTGCAACCGCCACAACACTTCCAAAGTTGTGAGAGGCCGCCTACGCAAGTTTGGCAGCATGCTAGCCCCCGGAGGCCGCCGGCCACAGCCGTAGACGCGCGAAGGGCAATCCGCGTAGAGGGAATTTTTCGGATACTTCTCCATCACCAAAAATTATGAAAAAATGCCATCGTTCCTATAGCACATGTGCCCACGTCCTGCAAAAAAACTCATGATTTTATCGCGCTCCGAGTATATAGTAATATTGACACCGCATCATTACCGCAGAACGTCTACTACCGTGTCATTGCCGTCCGTGAGGGGGGCCACGCCCCGGAGACGTGTCCCGCCTCTTCGTACATGCCACCACACCACCCCGCATGTATGAGGGCCCGGTGCGACGCTCCGGTGGCATTGCTACCCCCCCCCCCTCCCAATGCCCCCGTCCCGCCTAACCCTGTAGCATTTGACCACGGGATCTAGCCCTTTGACTTTGCACGGATGGGCTTTGACCAGTGGACCTTCCCACCCGGTTGTGTTACGTCAGCCCATAGGAGCACTTTGGAGCAACATCCGGGCTAGACCCACAGCAAGATCCCCTCCGTGTAGACCCCACGCGTCCGTTTCCCCCCTCCAGGTGCCGGTGGCGGCGCCGTCCGTGAGGGGGGCACACCCCGGACACGCGTGCCGGGCGTTTGCAACCGCCACAACACTTCCAAACTTGTGATAGGCCGCCTACGCAAGTTTGGCGGCATGCTAGCCCCCGGAGGCCGCCGGCCACAGCAGTAGACGCGCGAAGGGCAATCCGCGTAGAGGGAATTTTTCGGATACATCTCCATCACCAAAAATTATGAAAGAATACAATCGTTCCTATAGCACATGTGCCCACGTCATGCAAAATAACTCATGATTTTATCGCAATCCGAGTATTTAGTAATATTGACGCCGCATCGTTACCGCAGAACGTCTACTACCATGTCATCACCCTCCGTGAGGGGGGGGGGCACGCCCCGGAGACGCGTCCCGCCTCTTCGGACATGCCACCACACCACCCCGCATGTATGAGGGCCCGGTGCGACGCTCCGGTGGCATTGCTACCCCCAGTGCCCCCATCCGGCCTAACCCTGTAGCGTTTGACCACGGGATCTAGCCCTTTGACTTTGCACGGACGGGCTTTGACCAGTGGACCTCCCCACCCGGTTGTGTTAGGCCAGCCCATAGGAACACTTTGGAGCAACATCCGGGCCAGACCCATAGCAAGATCCCCTCCGTGTAGACCCCACGCGTCCGTTTCCCCCCTCCAGGTGCCGGCGGTGGCGCCGTCCGTGAGGGGGCACACCCTGAACACGCGTGCCGGGCGTTTGCAACCGCCACAACACTTCCAAACTTGTGAGAGGCCGCCTACGCAAGATTTGGCGGCATGCTAGCCCCCGGAGGCCGCCGGCCACAGCCGTAGACGCGCGAAGGGCAATCCGCGTAGAGGGAATTTTCCGGGTACTTCTCCATCACCAAAAATTATGAAAAAATACCATCGTTCCTATAGCACATGTGGCCACGTCCTGCAAAAAAACTCATGATTTTATCGCACTCCGAGTATTTAGTAATATTGACACCGCATCGTTACCGCAGAACGTCTACTACCGTGTCATTGCCGTCCGTGAGGGGGGCCACGCCCCGGAGACGGGTCCCGCCTCTTCGTACATGCCACCACACCACCCCGCATGTATGAGGGCCTGGTGCGACGCTCCGGTGGCATTGCTACCCCCCAGTGCCCCCGTCCCGCCTAACCCTGTAGCGTTTGACCACGGGATATAGCCCTTTGACTTTACACGGACGGGCTTTGACCAGTGGACCTCCCCACCCGGTTGTGTTAGTTCATCCCATAGGAACACTTTGGAGAAACATCCGGGGCAGACCCACAGCAAGATCCCCACCGTGTAGACCCCACGCGTCCGTTTCCCCCCTCCAGGTGCAGGCGGTAACACCGTCCGTGTGGGGGGCACACCCCGGACACGCGTGCCGGGCGTTTGCAACCGCCACAACTCTTTCAAACTTGTGAGAGGCTGCCTACGTAATATTTGGCGGCATGCTAGCCCCCGGAGGCCTCCGGCCACAGCCGTAGACGCGCGAAGGGCAATCCACGTAGAGGGAATTTTTCGGATACTTCTCCATCACCAAAAATTATGAAAAAATACCATCGTTCCTATAGCACTTGTGCCCACGTCATGCAAAAAACTTATGATTTTATCGCGCTCCGAGTATTTAGTAATATTGACGCCGCATCGTTACCGCAGAACGTCTACTACCGTGTCATTGCCGTCCGTGAGGGGGGCCACGCCCCGGAGATGCGTCCCGCCTCTTCGGACATGCCACCACACCACCCCGCATGTATGAGGACCCGGTGCGACGCTACGGTGGCATTGCTACCCCCCTAGTGCCCCCGTCCCGCCTAACCCTGTAGCGTTTGACAACGGGAGCTAGCCCTTTGACTTTGCACGGACGGGCTTTGACCAGTGGACCTCCCCACCCGGTTGTGTTAGGTCAGCCCATAGGAACACTTTGGAGCAACATCCGGGCTAGACCCACAGCAAGATCCCCTCCGTGTAGACCCCACGCGTCCGTTTCCCCCCTCCAGGTGCTGGCGGCGGCGCCGTCCGTGAGGGGGGCACACCCTGGACACGCGTGCCGGGCGTTTGCAACCGCCACAACTCTTCCAAACTTGTTAGAGGCCGCCTACGTAATATTTGGCGGCATGCTAGCCCCCGGAGGCCGCCGGCCACAGCCGTAGACGCACGAAGGGCAATCCACATAGAGGGAATTTTTCAGATACTTCTCCATCACCAAAAATTATGAAAAAAATACTATCGTTCTTATAGCACATGTGCCCACGTCGTGCAAAAAAATTCATGATTTTATCGCACTACGAGTATTTAGATATATTGACGCCGCAACGTTATCGCAGAACGTCTACTACCGTGTCATTGCCGTCCGTGAGGGGGGGGGCACGCGCCGGAGACGCGTCCCTCCTCTTCGGACATGCCACCACACCATCCCGCATGTATGAGGGCCCGGTGCGACGCTACGGTGGCATTGCTACCACCCTAGTGCCCCCGTCCCGCCTAACCCTGTAGCGTTTGACAACGGGAGCTAGCCCCTTGACTTTGCACGGACGGGCTTTGACCAGTGGACCTCCCCACCCGGTTGTGTTACGTCAGCCCATAGGAACACTTTGGAGCAACATCCGGGCCAGACCCACAGCAAGATCCCCTCCGTGTAGACCCCACGCGTCCGTTTCCCCCCTCCAGGTGCCGGCGGCGGCGCCGTCCGGGAGGGGGGCACACCCCGGACACGCGTGCCGGGCGTTTGCAACTGCCACAACACTTCCAAACTTGTGATAGGCCGCCTACGCAAGTTTGGCGGCATGCTAGCCCCCGGAGGCCGCCGGCCACAGCCGTAGACGCGCGAAGGGCAATCCGCATAGAGGGAATTTTTCGGATACTTCTCCATCACCCAAAATTATGAAAGAATACCATCGTTCCTATAGCACATGTGCCCACGTCGTGCAAAAAAATTCATGATTTTATCGCGCTCCGAGTATTTACTAATATTGACGCCGCATCGTTACCGTAGAACGTCTACTACCGTGTCATTGCCGTCCATGAGGGGGGCCACGCCCCGGAGACGCTTCCCGCCTCTTCGGACATGCCACCACACCACCCCGCATGTATGAGGGCCCGGTGCGACGCTACGGTGGCATTGCTACCCCCCTAGTGCCCCCGTCCCGCCTAACCCTGTAGCGTTTGACAACGGGAGCTAGCCCTTTGACTTTGCACGGACGGGCTTTGACCAGTGGACCTTCCCACCCGGTTGTGTTAGGTCATCCCATAGGAACACTTTGGAGCAACATCCGGGCTAGACCCACAGCAAGATCCCCTCCGTGTAGACCCCACGCGTCCGTTTCCCCCCTCTAGGTGCCAGCGGCGGCGCCGTCCGTGAGGGGGGCACACCCCGGACACGCGTGCCGGGCGTTTGCACCCGCCACAACTCTTCCAAACTTGTGAGAGGCCGCCTACGTAATATTTGGCGGCATGCTAGCCCCCGGAGGCCGCCGGCCACAGCCGTAGACACGCGAAGGGCAATCCACGTAGAGGGAATTTTTCGGATACTTCTCCATCACCAAAAATTATGAAAAAATACCATCGTTCCTATAGCACATGTGCCCACGTCGTGCAAAAAAGCTCATGATTTTATCGACTTCCCAGTATTTAGTAATATTGATGCCGCATCGTTACCGCAGAACGTCTACTAACGTGTCATTGCCGTCCGTGAGGGGGGGCACGCGCCGGAGACGCGTCCCTCCTCTTCGGACATGCCACCACACCACCCCGCATGTATGAGGGCCCGGTGCGATGCTACGATGGCATTGCTACCCCCCTAGTGCCCCCGTCCCGCCTAACCCTGTAGCGTTTGACAACGGGAGCTAGCCCCTTGACTTTGCACAGACGGACTTTGACCAGTGGACCTCCCCACCCGGTTGTTTTACGTGAGCCCATAGGAACACTTTGGAGCAACATCCGGGCCAGACCCACAGCAAGATCCCCTCCGTGTAGACCCCACGCGTCCGTTTCCCCCCTCCAGGTGCCGGCGGCAGCGTCGTCCGCGAGGGGGGCACACCCCGGACACGCGTGTCGGGCGTTTGCAACCGCCACAACACTTCCAAACTTGTGAGAGGCCACCTACGCAAGTTTGGCGGCATGCTAGCCCCGGAGGCCGCCGGCCACAGCCGTAGACGCGCGAAGGGCAATCCGCGTAGAGGGAATTTTTCGGATACTTCTCCATCACCAAAAATTATGAAAAAATACCATCGTTCCTATAGCACATGTGCCCACGTCCTGCAAAAAACTCATGATTTTATCGCGCTCCGAGTATTTAGTAATATTGACGCCGCATCGTTACCGCAGAACGTCTACTACCGTGTCATTGCCGTCCGTGAGGGGGGGCACGCCCCGGAGACGTGTCCCGCCTCTTCGGACATGCCACCACACCACCCCGCATGTATGAGGGCCCGGTGCGACGCTCCGGTGGCATTGCTACCCCCCCCCCACCCAGTGCCCCCGTCCGGCCTAACCCTGTAGCGTTTGACCACGGGATCTATCCCTTTGACTTTGCACGGACGGGCTTTGACCATTGGACCTCCCCACCCGGTTGTGTTAGGTCAGCCCATAGGAACACTTTGGAGCAACATCCGGGCTAGACCCACAGCAAGATCCCCTCCGTGTAGACCCCACGCGTCCGTTTCCCCCCTCCAGGTGCCGGCGGTGGCGCTGTCCGTGAGGGGGGTACACCCCGGACACGCGTGCCGGGCGTTTGCAACCGCCACAACACTTCCAAACTTGTGAGAGGCCGCCTACGCAAGATTTGGCGGCATGCTAGCCCCCGGAGGCCGCCGGCCACAGCCGTAGACGCGCGAAGGGCAATCCGCGTAGAGGGAATTTTTCAGATACTTCTCCATCACCAAAAATTATGAAAAAATACCATCGTTCCTATAGCACATGTGCCCACGTCCTGCAAAAAAACTCATGATTTTATCGCGCTCCGAGTATTTAGTAATATTGACACCGCATTGTTTCCGCAGAACGTCTACTACCGTGTCATTGCCGTCCGTGAGGGGGGCCACGCCTCGGAGACGTGTCCCGCCTCTTCGTACATGCCACCACACCACCCCACATGTATGAGGGCCCGGTTCGACGCTCCGATGGCATTGCTACCCCCCCCCCCGAGTGCCCCCGTCCC
>NC_057794.1:555800107-555814080 GCF_018294505.1 Triticum aestivum | reverse complement strand
CACGGGATCTAGCCCTTTGACTATGCACGGATGGGCTTTGACCAGTGGACCTCCCCACCCGGTTGTGTTAGTTCATCCCATAGGAACACTTTGGAGAAACATCCGGGCTAGACCCACAGCAAGATCCCCTCCGTGTAGACCCCACGCGTCCGTTTCCCCCCTCCAGGTGCCGGCGGCGACGCCGTCCATGAGGGTGGCACACCCCGGACACGCGTTCCGGGCGTTTGCAACCGCCACAACTCTTCCAAACTTGTGAAAGGCCGCCTACGTAATATTTGGCAGCATGCTAGCCCCCGGAGGCCGCCGGCCACAGCCGTAGACGCGCGAAGGGCAATCCACGTAGAGGGAATTTTCGGATACTTCTCCATCACCAAAAATTATGAAAAAATACCATCGTTCCTATAGCACATGTGCCCACGTCATGCAAAAAAAAATCATGATTTTATCGCGCTCCGAGTATTTAGTAATATTGACGCCGCATCGTTACCGCAGAACGTCTACTACCGTGTCATTGCCGTCCGTGAGGGGGGCCACGCCCCGGAGACGCTTCCCGCCTCTTCGGACATGCCACCACACCACCCCACATGTATGAGGGCCCGTCGCGACGCTACGGTGGCATTGCTACCCCCTAGTGCCCCCGTCCCGCCTAACCCTATAGCGTTTAACAACGGGAACTAGCCCTTTGACTTTGCACGGACGGGCTTTGACCAGTGGACCTCCCCACCCGGTTGTGTTAGGTTAGCCCATAGGAACACTTTGGAGCAACATCCGGGCTAGACCCACAGCAAGATCCCCTCCGTGTAGACCCCATGCCTCCGTTTCCCCCCTCCAGGTGCCGGCGGCGGCGCCGTCCGTGAGGGGGGCACACCCCGGACACGCGTGCCAGGCGTTTGCAACCGCCACAACTCTTCCAAACTTGTGAGAGGCCGCCTACGTAATATTTGGCGGCATGCTAGCCCCCGGAGGCCACCGGCCACAGCCGTAGACGCGCGAAGGGCAATCCACGTAGAGGGAATTTTTCGGATACTTCTCCATCACCAAAAAATATGAAAAAATACCATCGTTCCTATAGCACATTTGCCCACGTCGTGCAAAAAAACTCATGATTTTATCGCACTCCGAGTATTTAGTAATATTGACGCCGCATCGTTACCGCATAACGTCTACTAACGTGTCATTGCCGTCCGTGAGGGGGGGGGGGGCACGCGCCGGAGACGCGTCCCTCCTCTTCGGACATGCCACCACACCACCCCGCATGTATGAGGGCCTGGTGCGATGCTACGGTGGCATTGCTACCCCCCTAGTGCCCCCGTCCCGCCTAACCCTGTAGCGTTTGACAACGGGAGCTAGCTCCTTGACTTTGCACGGACGGTCTTTGACCAGTGGACCTCCCCACCCAGTTGTGTTACGTCAGCCCATAGGAATACTTTGGAGCAACATCCGGGCCAGACCCACAGCAAGATTCCCTCCGTGTAGACCCCACGTGTCTGTTTCCCCCCTCCAGGTGCCGGCGGCGGCGCCGTCCGTGAGGGGGGCAAACCCCGGACACGCGTGTCGGGCGTTTGCAACCGCCACAACACTTCCAAACTTGTGAGAGGCCGCCTACGCAAGTTTGGCGGCATGCTAGCCCCCGGAGGCCGCCGGCCACAGCCGTAGACGCGCGAAGGGCAATCCGCATAGAGGGAATTTTTCGGATACTTCTCCATCACCAAAAATTATGAAAAAATACCATCGTTCCTAAAGCACATGTGCCCACGTCCTGCAAAAAAACTCATGATTTTATCGCGCTCCGAGTATTTAGTAATATTGACGCCGCATCGTTACCGCAGAACGTCTACTACCGTGTCATTGCCGTCCGTGAGGGGGGGCACACCCCGGAGACGCGTCCCGCCTCTTCGGACATGCCACCACACCACCCCGCATGTATGAGGGCCCAGTGCGACGCTCCGGTGGCATTGCTACCCCCCCAGTGCCCCCGTCCGGCCTAACCCTGTAGCGTTTGACCACGGGATCTATCCCTTTGACTTTGCACGGACGGGTTTTGACCATTGGACCTCCCCACCCGGTTGTGTTAGGTCAGCCCATAGGAACACTTTGGAGCAACATCCGGGCTAGACCCACAGCAAGATCCCCTTCGTGTAGACCCCACGCGTCCGTTTCCCCCCTCCAGGTGCCGGCGGTGGCGCCGTCCGTGAGGGGGGCACACCCCGGACACGCGTGCCGGGCGTTTGCAACCGCCACAACACTTCCAAACTTGTGAGAGGCCGCCTACACAAGATTTGGCGGCATGCTAGCCCCCGGAGGCCGCCGGCCACAGCCGTAGACGCGCGAAGGGCAATCCGCGTAGAGGGAATTTTTCGGATACTTCTCCATCACCAAAAATTATGAAAAAATACCATCATTCCTATAGCGCATGTGCCCACGTCCTGCAAAAAAACTCATGATTTTATCGCGCTCCGAGTATTTAGTAATATTGACACCGCATTGTTACCGCAGAACGTCTACTACCGTGTCATTGCCGTCCGTGAGGGGGGCCACGCCCCGGAGACGTGTCCCGCCTCTTCGTACATGCCACCACACCACCCCGCATGTATGAGGGCCCGGTACAATGCTCCGGTGGCATTGCTACCCCCCCCCCCCCCAGTGCCCCCGTCCCGCCTAACCCTGTAGCGTTTGACCACGGGATCTAGCCCTTTGACTTTGCACGGACGGGCTTTGACCAGTGGACCTCCCCACCCGGTTGTGTTAGTTCATCCCATAGGAACACTTTGGAGAAACATCCGGGCCAGACCCATAGACAGATCCCCTCCGTGTAGACCCCACGCGTCCGTTTCCCCCCTCCAGGTGCCGGCGGCGACGTCGTCCGTGAGGGTGGCACACCCCGGACACGCGTGCCGGGCGTTTGCAACCGCCACAACTCTTCCATACTTGTGAGAGGCCGCCTACGTAATATTTGGCGGCATGCTAGCCCCAGGAGGCCGCCGGCCACAACCGTAGACGCGCGAAGGGCAATCCACGTAGAGGGAATTTTTCGGATACTTCTCCATCACCAAAAATTATGAAAAAATACCATCGTTCCTATAGCACATGTGCCCACGTCATGCAAAAAAACTCATGATTTTATCGCGCTCCGAGTATTTAGTAATATTGACGCCGCATCGTTACCGCAGAACGTCTACTACCGTGTCATTACCGTCCGTGAGGGGGGCCACGCCCCGGAGACGCGTCCCGCCTCTTCGGACATGCCACCACACCACCCCGCATGTATGAGGGCCCGGTGCGACGCTCCGGTGGCATTGCTACCCCCCTAGTGCCCCCGTCCCGCTTAACCCTGTAGCGTTTGACAACGGGAACTAGCCCTTTGACTTTGCACGGACGGGCTTTGACCAGTGGACCTCCCCACCCAGTTGTGTTAGGTTAGCCCATAGGAACACTTTGGAGCAACATCCGGGCTAGACCAACAGCAAGATCCCCTCCGTGTAGACCCCACGCGTCCGTTTCCCCCCTCCAGGTGCCGGCGGCGGCGCCGTCCGTGAGGGGGGCACACCCTGGACACGCGTGCCGGGCGTTTGCAACCGCCACAACTCTTCCAAACTTGTGAGAGGCCGCCTACGTAATATTTGGCGGCATGCTAGCCCCCGGAGGCCACCGGCCACAGCCGTAGACGCGCGAAGGGCAATCCACGTAGAAGGAATTTTTTGGATACTTCTCCATCACCAAAAATTATGAAAAAATACCATCGTTCCTATAGCACATGTGCCCACGTCGTGCAAAAAACTCATGATTTTATCGCACTCCGAGTATTTAGTAATATTGACGCTGCATCGTTACCGCAGAACGTCTACTACCGTGTCATTGCCGTCCGTGAGGGGGGGGGGCACGCGCCGGAGACGCGTCCCTCCTCTTCGGACATGCCACCACACCACCCAGCATGTATGAGGGCCCGGTACGACGCTACGGTGGCATTGCTACCCCCCTAGTGCCCCCGTCCCGCCTAACCCTGTAGCGTTTGACAACGGGAGCTAGCCCCTTGACTTTGCACGGACGAGCTTTGACCAGTGGACCTCCCCACCCGGTTGTGTTACGTCAGCCCATAGGAACACTTTGGAGCAACATCCAGGCCAGACCCACAGCAAGGTCCCCTCCGTGTAGACCCCACGCGTCCGTTTCCCCCCTCCAGGTGCCGGCGGCGGCGCCGTCCGTGAGGGGGGCACACCCCGGACACCCGTGCCGGGCGTTTGCAACCGCCACAACACTTCCAAAGTTGTGAGAGGCCGCCTACGCAAGTTTGGCGGCATGCTAGCCCCCGGAGGCCGCCGGCCACAGCCGTAGACGCGCGAAGGGCAATCCGCGTAGAGGGAATTTTTTGGATACTTCTCCATCACCAAAAATTATGAAAAAATACCATCATTCCTATAGCACATGTGCCCAAGTCCTGCAAAAAAACTCATGATTTTATCGCGCTCTGAGTATATAGTAATATTGACACCGCATCGTTACCGCAGAACGTCTACTACCGTGTCATTGCCGTCCGTGAGGGGGGCCACGCCCCGGAGACGTGTCCCGCCTCTTCGTACATGCCACCACACCACCCCGCATGTATGAGGGCCCGGTGCGACGCTCCGGTGGCATTGCTACCCCCCCCCCAGTGCCCCCGTCCCGCCTAACCCTGTAGCGATTGACCACGGGATCTAGCCCTTTGACTTTACACGGACGGGCTTTGACCAGTGGACCTCCCCACCCGGTTGTGTTAGTTCATCCCATAGGAACACTTTGGAGAAACATCCGGGCCAGACCCACAGCAAGATCCCCACCGTGTAGACCCCACGCGTCCGTTTCCCCCCTCCAGGTGCAGGCGGCGACACCGTCCGTGAGGGGGGAACACCCCGGACACGCGTGTCGGGCGTTTGCAACCGCCACAACTCTTCCAAACTTATGAGAGGCTGCCTACGTAATATTTGGCGGCATGCTAGCCCCCGGAGGCCTCCGGCCACAGCCGTAGACGCGCGAAGGGCAATCCACGTAGAGGGAATTTTTCGGATACTTCTCCATCACCAAAAATTATGAAAAAATAACATCGTTCCTATAGCACTTGTGCCCATGTCATGCAAAAAACTTATGATTTTATCGCGCTCCGAGTATTTAGTAATATTGACGCCGCATCGTTACCGCAGAACGTCTACTACCGTGTCATTGCCGTCCGTGAGGGGGGCCACGCCCCGGAGATGCGTCCCGCCTCTTCGGACATGCCACCACACCACCCCGCATGTATGAGGGCCCGGTGCGACGCTACGGTGGCATTGCTACCCCCCTAGTGCCCCCGTCCCGCCTAACCCTGTAGCGTTTGACAACGGGAGCTAGCCCTTTGACTTTGCACGGACGGGCTTTGACCAGTGGACCTCCCCACCCGGTTGTGTTAGGTCAGCCCATAGGAACACTTTGGAGCAACATCCGGGCTAGACCCACAGCAAGATCCCCTCCGTGTAGACCCCACGCGTCCGTTTCCCCCCTCCAGGTGCCGACGGCAGCGCCGTCCGCGAGGGGGGCACACCCAGGACACGCGTGCCGGGCGTTTGCAACCGCCACAACACTTCCAAACTTGTGAGAGGCCACCTACGCAAGTTTGGCGGCATGCTAGCCCCGGAGGCCGCCGGCCACAGCCGTAGACGCGCGAAGGGCAATCCGCGTAGAGGGAATTTTTCGTATACTTCTCCATCACCAAAAATTATGAAAAAATACCATCGTTCCTATAGCACATGTGCCCACGTCGTGCAAAAAAATTCATGATTTTATCGCACTACGAGTATTTAGATATATTGACGCCGCAACGTTATCGCAGAACGTCTACTACCGTGTCATTGTCGTCCGTGAGGGGGGGGGGCACGCGCCGGAGACGCGTCCCTCCTCTTCGGACATGCCACCACACCATCCCGCATGTATGAGGGCCCGGTGCGACGCTACGGTGGCATTGCTACCACCCTAGTGCCCCTGTCCCGCCTAACCCTGTAGCGTTTGACAACGGGAGCTACCCCTTGACTTTGCACGGACGGGCTTTGACCAGTGGACCTCCCCACCCGGTTGTGTTACGTCAGCCCATAGGAACACTTTGGAGCAACATCCGGGCCAGACCCACAGCAAGATCCCCTCCGTGTAGACCCCACGCGTCCGTTTCCCCCCTCCAGGTGCCGGCGGCGGCGCCGTCCGGGAGGGGGGCACACCCCGGACACGCGTGCCGGGCGTTTGCAACTGCCACAACACTTCCAAACTTGTGATAGGCCGCCTACGCAAGTTTGGCGGCATGCTAGCCCCCGGAGGCCGCCGGCCACAGCCGTAGACGCGCGAAGGGCAATCCGCGTAGAGGGAATTTTTCGGATACTTCTCCATCACCAAAAATTATGAAAGAATACCATCGTTCCTATAGCACATGTGCCCACGTCGTGCAAAAAAACTCATGATTTTATCGCGCTCCGAGTATTTACTAATATTGACGCCGCATCGTTACCGTAGAACGTCTACTACCGTGTCATTGCCGTCCGTGAGGGGGGCCACGCCCCGGAGACGCGTCCCGCCTCTTCGGACATGCCACCACCACCGCGCATGTATGAGGGCCCGGTGCGACGCTACGGTGGCATTGCTACCCCCCTAGTGCCCCCGTCCCGCCTAACCCTGTAGCGTTTGACAACGGGAGCTAGCCCTTTGACTTTGCACGGACGGGCTTTGACCAGTGGACCTCCCCACCCGGTTGTGTTAGGTCATCCCATAGGAACACTTTGGAGCAACATCCGGGCTAGACCCACAGCAAGATCCCCTCCGTGTAGACCCCACGCGTCCGTTTCCCCCCTCCAGGTGCCGGCGGCGGCGCCGTCCGTGAGGGGGGCACACCCCGGACACGCGTGCCGGGCGTTTGCAACCGCCACAACTCTTCCAAACTTGTGAGAGGCCGCCTACGTAATATTTGGCGGCATGCTAGCCCCCGGAGGCCGCCGGCCACAGCCGTAGACACGCGAAGGGCAATCCACGTAGAGGGAATTTTTCGGATACTTCTCCATCACCAAAAATTATGAAAAAATACCATCGTTCCTATAGCACATGTGCCCACGTCGTGCAAAAAGGCTCATGATTTTATCGACTTCCCAGTATTTAGTAATATTGATGTCGCATCGTTACCGCAGAACGTCTACTAACGTGTCATTGCCGTCCGTGAGGGGGGGGGGGACGCGCCGGAGACGCGTCCCTCCTCTTCGGACATGCCACCACACCACCCCGCATGTATGAGGGCCCGGCGCGACGCTAGGATGGCATTGCTATCCCCCTAGTGCCCTCGTCCCGCCTAACCCTGTAGCGTTTGACAACGGGAGCTAGCACCTTGACTTTGCACGGACGGGCTTTGACCAGTGGACCTCCCCACCCGGTTGTTTTACGTGAGCCCGTAGGAACACTTTGGAGCAACATCCGGGCCAGACCCACAGCAAGATCCCCTCCGAGTAGACCCCACGCGTCCGTTTCCCCCCTCCAGGTGCCGGCGGCAGCGCCGTCCGCGAGGGGGGCACACCCCGGACACGCGTGCCGGGCGTTTGCAACCGCCACAACACTTCCAAACCTGTGAGAGGCCACCTACGCAAGTTTGGCGGCATGCTAGCCCCCGGAGGCCGCCGGCCACAGCCGTAGACGCGCGAAGGGCAATCCGCGTAGAGGGAATTTTTCGGATACTTCTCCATCACCAAAAATTATGAAAAAATACCATCGTTCCTATAGCACATGTGCCCACGTCCTGCAAAAAAACTCATGATTTTATCGCGCTCCGAGTATTTAGTAATATTGACGCCGCATCGTTACCGCAGAACGTCTACTACCGTGTCATTGCCGTCCGTGAGGGGGGGGGGGCACGCCCCGGAGACGCGTCCTGCCTCTTCGGACATGCCACCACACCACCCCGCATGTATGAGTGCCCGGTGCGACGCTCCGGTGGCATTGCTACCCCCAGTGCCCCCGTCCGGCCTAACCCTGTAGCGTTTGACCACGGGATCTATCCCTTTGACTTTGCACGGACGGGCTTTGACCATTGGACCTCCCCACCCGGTTGTGTTAGGTCAGCCCATAGGAACACTTTGGAGCAACATCCGGGCTAGACCCACAGAAAGATCCCCTCCGTGTAGACCCCACGCGTCTGTTTCTCCCCTCCAGGTGCCGGCGGTGGCGCCATCCGTGAGGGGGGCACACCCCGGACACGCGTGCCGGGCGTTTGCAACCGCCACAACACTTCCAAACTTGTGAGAGGCCGCCTACGCAAGATTTGGCGGCATGCTAGCCCCCGGAGGCCGCCGGCCACAGCCGTAGACGCGCGAAGGGCAATCCGCGTAGAGGGAATTTTTCAGATACTTATCCATCACCAAAAATTATGAAAAAATACCATCGTTCCTATAGCACATGTGCCCACGTCCTGCAAAAAAACTCATGATTTTATCGCGCTCCGAGTATTTAGTAATATTGACACCGCATTGTTTCCGCAGAACGTCTACTACCGTGTCATTGCCGTCCGTGAGGGGGGCCACGCCTCGGAGACGTGTCCTGCCTCTTCGTACATGCCACCACACCACCCACATGTATGAGGGCCCGGTTCGATGCTCCGATGGCATTGCTACCCCCCCCCCCAGTGCCCCCGTCCCGCCTAACCCTGTAGCGTTTGACCACGGGATCTAGCCCTTTGACTATGCACGGATGGGCTTTGACCAGTGGACCTCCCCACCCGGTTGTGTTAGTTCATCCCATAGGAACACTTTGGAGAAACATCCGGGCCAGACCCACAGCAAGATCCCCTCCGTGTAGACCCCACGCGTCCGTTTCCCCCCTCCAGGTGCCGGCGGCGACGCCGTCCATGAGGGTGGCACACCCCGGACACGCGTGCCGGGCGTTTGCAACCGCCACAACTCTGCCAAACTTGTGAAAGGCCGCCTACGTAATATTTGGCGGCATGCTAGCCCCCGGAGGCCGCCGGCCACAGCCGTAGACACGCGAAGGGCAATCCACGTAGAGGGAATTTTTCGGATACTTCTCCATCACCAAAAATTATGAAAAAATACCATCGTTCCTATAGCACATGTGCCCACGTCATGCAAAAAAACTCATGATTTTATCGCGCACCGAGTATTTAGTAATATTGACGCTGCATCGTTACCGCAGAACGTCTACTACCGTGTCATTGCCGTCCGTGAGGGGGGCCACGCCCCGGAGACGCGTCCCGCCTCTTCGGACATGCCACCACACCACCCCACATGTATGAGGGTCCGTCGCGACGCTACGGTGGCATTGCTACCCCCTAGTGCCCCCGTCCCGCCTAACCCTATAACGTTTAACAACGGGAACTAGCCCTTTGACTTTGCACGGACGGGCTTTGACCAGTGGACCTCCCCACCCGGTTGTGTTAGGTTAGCCCATAGGAACACTTTGGAGCAACATCTGGGCTAGACCCACAGCAAGATCCCCTCCGTGTAGACCCCACGCGTCCGTTTCCCCCCTCCAGGTGCCGGCGGCGGCGCCGTCCGTGAGGGGGGCACACCCCGGACACGCGTGCCGGGCGTTTGCAACCGCCACAACTCTTCCAAACTTGTGAGAGGCCGCCTACGTAATATTTGGCGGCATGCTAGCCCCCGGAGGCCACCGGCCACAGCCGTAGACGCGCGAAGGGCAATCCACGTAGAGGGAATTTTTCGGATACTTCTCCATCACCAAAAATTATGAAAAAATACCATCGTTCCTATAGCACATGTGCCCACGTCGTACAAAAAAACTCATGATTTTATCGCACTCCGAGTATTTAGTAATATTGACGCCGCATCGTTACCGCAGAACGTCTACTACCGTGTCATTGCCGTCCGTGAGGGGGGGGGGGCACGCGCCGGACACGCGTCCCTCCTCTTCGGACATGCCACCACACCACCCCGCATGTATGAGGGTCCGGTGCGACTCTACGGTGGCATTGCTACCCCCCTAGTGCCCCCGTCCCGCCTAACCGTGTAGCGTTTGACAACGGGAGCTAGCCCCTTGACTTTGCACGGACGAGCTTTGACCAGTGGACGTCCCCACCCAGTTGTGTTACGTCAGCCCATAGGAACACTTTGGAGCAACATCCGGGCCAGACCCACAGCAAGATCCCCTCCGTGTAGACCCCACGCGTCTGTTTCCCCCCTCCAGGTGCCGGCGGCGGCGCCGTCCGTGAGGGGGGCACACCCAGGACACGCGTGCCGGGCGTTTGCAACCGCCACAACACGTCCAAAGTTGTGAGAGGCCGCCTACGCAAGTTTGGCGGCATGCTAGCCCCCGGAGGCCGCCGGCCACAGCCGTAGACGCGCGAAGGGCTATCCGCGTAGAGGGAATTTTTCGGATACTTCTCCATCACCAAAAATTATGAAAAAATACCATCGTTCCTATAGCACATGTGCCCACGTCCTGCAAAAAAACTCATGATTTTATCGCGCTCCGAGTATTTAGTAATATTGACACCGCATCGTTACCGCAGAACGTCTACTACCGTGTCATTGCCGTCCGTGAGGGGGGCCACGCCCCGGAGACGTGTCCCGCCTCTTCGTACATGCCTCCACACCACCCCACATGTATGAGGGCCCGGTGCGATGCTCCGGTGGCATTGCTACCCCCCCTCCCAGTGCCCCCGTCCCGCCTAACCCTGTAGCGTTTGACCACGGGATCTAGCCCTTTGACTTTGCACGAACGGGCTTTGACCAGTGGACCTCCCCACCCGGTTGTGTTAGTTCATCCCATAGGAACACTTTGGAGAAACATCCGGGCCAGACCCACAGCAAGATCCCCTCCGTGTAGACCCCACGCGTCCGTTTCCCCCCTCCAGGTGCCGGCGGCGGCGCTGTCCGTGAGGGGGGCACACCCCGGACACGCGTGCCGGGCGTTTGCAACTGCCACAACACTTCCAAACTTGTGAGAGGCCGCCTATGCAAGATTTGGCGGCATGCTAGCCCCTGGAGGCCGCTTGCCACAGCCGTAGACGCGCGAAGGGCAATCCGCGTAGAGGGAATTTTTCGGATACTTCTCCATCACCAAAAATTATGAAAACATACCATCGTTCCTATAGCACATGTGCCCACGTCATGCAAAATAACTCATGATTTTATCGCACTCCGAGTATTTAGTAATATTGATGCCGCATCGTTACCGCAGAACGTCTACTACCATGTCATCGCCGTCCGTGAGGGGGGGCACACCCCGGAGACGCGTCCCGCCTCTTCGGACATGCCATCACACCACCCCCCATGTATAAGGGCCCGGTGCGACGCTCCGGTGGCATTGCTACCCCCAGTGCCCCCGTCCGGCCTAACCCTGTAGCGTTTGACCACGGGATCTAGCCCTTTGACTTTGCACGGACGGGCTTTGACTAGTGGACCTCCCCACCCGGTTGTGTTAGGCCAGCCCATAGGAACACTTTGGAGCAACATCCGGGCCAGACCCATAGCAAGATCCCCTCCGTGTAGACCCCACGCGTCCGTTTCCCCCCTCCAGGTGCCGGCGGTGGCGCCGTCCGTGAGGGGGGCACACCCCGGACACGCGTGCCGGGTGTTTGCAACCGCCACAACACTTCCAAACTTGTGAGAGGCCGCCTACGCAAGATTTAGCGGCATGCTAGCCCCCGGAGGCCGCCGGCCATAGCCGTAGACGCACGAAGGGCAATCCGCGTAGAGGGAATTTTTCGGATACTTCTCCATCACCAAAAATTATGAAAAAATACCATCGTTCCCATAGCACATGTGCCCATGTCCTGCAAAAAAACTCATGATTTTATCGCGCTCCGAGTATTTAGTAATATTGACACCGCATCGTTACCGCAGAACGTCTACTACCGTGTCATTGCCGTCCGTGAGGGGGGCCACGCCCAGGAGACGTGTCCCGCCTCTTCGTACATGCCACCACACCACCCCGCATGTATGAGGGCCCGGTGCGATGCTCCGGTGGCATTGGTACCCCCCACCCCCGAGTGCCCCTGTCCCGCCTAACCCTGTGGCGTTTGACCACGGGATCTAGCCCTTTGACTTTACACGGACGGGCTTTGACCAGTGGACCTCCCCACCCGGTTGTGTTAGTTCATCCCATAGGAACACTTTGGAGAAACATCCAGGCCAGATCCACAGCAAGATCCCCACCGTGTAGACCCCACGCGTCCGTTTCCCCCCTCCAGGTGCCGGCGGCGACACCGTCCGTGAGGGGGGCACACCCCGGACACGCGTGCCGGGCGTTTGCAACCGCCACAACTCTTCCAAACTTGTGAGAGGCCGCCTAGATAATATTTGGCGGCATGCTAGCCCCCGGAGGCCGCCGGCCACAGCCGTAGACGCGCGAAGGGCAATCCACGTAGAGGGAATTTTTCGGATACTTCTCCATCACCAAAAATTATGAAAAAATACCATCGTTCCTATAGCACTTGTGCCCACGTCATGCAAAAAACTCATGATTTTATCGCGCTCCGAGTATTTAGTAATATTGACGCCGCATCGTTACCGCAGAATGTCTACTACCGTGTCATTGCCGTCCGTGAGGGGGGCCACGCCCCGGAGATGCGTCTTGCCTCTTCGGACATGCCACCACACCACCCCACATGTATGAGGGCCCGGTGCGACGCTACAGTGGCATTGCTACCCCCCTAGTGCCCCCGTCCCGCCTAACCCTGTAGGGTTTGACAACAGGAGCTAGCCCTTTGACTTTGCACGGACGGGCTTTGACCAGTGGACCTCCCCACCCGGTTGTGTTAGGTCAGCCCATAGGAACACTTTGGAGCAACATCCGGGCCAGACCCATAGCAAGATCCCCTCCGTGTAGACCCCACGCGTCCGTTTCCCCCCTCCAGGTGCCGGCGGCGGCGCCATCCGTGAGGGAGGCACACCCCGGACATGCGTGCCGGGCGTTTGCAACCGCCACAACACTTCCAACCTTGTGAGAGGCCGCCTACGCAAGATTTGGCGGCATGCTAGCCCCCGGAGGCCGCCGGCCACAGCCGTAGATGCGCGAAGGGCAATCCGCGTAGAGGGAATTTTTCGGATACTTCTCCATCACCAAAAATTATGAAAAAATACCATCGTTCCTATAGCACATGTGCCCACCTCATGCAAAATAACTCATGATTTTATCGCACTCCGAGTATTTAGTAATATTGACGCCGCATCGTTACCGCACAACGTCTACTACCATGTCATCGACGTCCGTGAGGGGGGGCACGCCCCGGAGACGCGTCCCGCCTCTTCGGACATGCCACCACACCACCCCGCATGTATGAGGGCCCGGTGCGACGCTCCGGTGGCATTGCTACCCCCAGTGCCCCCGTCCCGCCTAACCCTGTAGCGTTTGACCACGGGATCTAGCCCTTAGACTTTGCACGGACGGGCTTTGACCAGTGGACCTCCCCACCTGGTTGTGTTAGGTCATCCTATAGGAACACTTTGGAGCAACATCCGGGCCAGACCCAGAGCAAGATCCCCTCCGTGTAGACCCCACGCGTCCGTTTCCCCCCTCCAGGTGCCGGCGGCGGCGCCGTCCGTGAGGGGGGCACACCCCGGACAAGCGTGCCGGGCGTTTGCAACCGCCACAACACTTCCAAACTTGTGAGAGGCCGCCTATGCAAGATTTGGCGGCATGCTAGACCCCGGAGGCCGCCGACCACAGCCGTAGACGCGCGAAGGGCAATCCGCGTAGAGGGAATTTTTCGGATACTTCTCCATCACCAAAAATTATGAAAAAATACCATCGTTCCTATAGCACATGTGCCCACGTCGTGCAAAAAAACTCATGATTTTATCGCGCTCTGAGTATTTAGTAATATTGACGCTGCATTGTTATCGCAGAACGTCTACTACCGTGTCATCGCCGTCCGTGAGGGGGGGCCACGCCCCGGAGACGCGTCCCGCCTCTTCGGACATGCCACCACACCACCCCGCATGTATGAGGGCCCGGTGCGATGC
>NC_057794.1:555796663-555799766 GCF_018294505.1 Triticum aestivum | reverse complement strand
CCTTTGACTTTGCACGGACGGGCTTTGACCAGTGGACCTCCCCACCCGGTTTTGTTAGGTCATCCCATAGGAACACTTTGGAGCAACATCTGGGCCAGACCCACAGCAAGATCCCCTCTGTGTAGACCCCACGCGTCCGTTTCCCCCCTCCAGGTGCCGGCGGCGGCGCCGTCCGTGAGGGGGGCACACCCCGGACACGCGTGTCGGGCGTTTGCAACCGCCACAACACTTCCAAATTTGTGAGAGGCCGCCTACGCAAGATTTGAAGGCATGCTAGCCCTGGGAGGCCGCCGGCCACAGCCGTAGACGCGCGAAGGGTAATCCGCGTAGAGGGAATTTTTCGGATACTTCTCCATCACCAAAACTTATGAAAAAATACCATCGTTCCTATAGCACATGTGCCCACGTCCTTCAAAAAAACTCATGATTTTATCGCGCTCGGAGTATTTAGTAATATTGACGCCGCATCGTTACCGCAGAACATCTACTACCATGTCATTGCCGTTCGTGAGGGGGGGGCATGCCCCGGAGACGCGTCCCGCCTCTTCGGACATGCCACCACACCACCCCGCATGTATGAGGGCCCGGTGCGACGCTCTGGTGGCATTGCTACCCCCTAGTGCCCCCGTCCGGCCTACCCCTGTAGCGTTTGACCACGGGATCTAGCCCTTTGACTTTGCACGAACGGGCTTTGACCAGTGGACCTCCCCACCCGGTTGTGTTAGGTCAGCCCATAGGAACACTTTGGAGCAACATCCAGGCCAGACCCACAGCAAGATCCCCTCCGTGTAGACCCCACGCGTCCGTGAGGGGGGCACACCCCGGACACGCGTGTCGGGCGTTTGCAACCGCCATAACACTTCCAAACTTGTGAGAGGCCGCCTATGCAAGATTTGGCGGCATGCTAGCCCTCGGAGGCCGCCGGCCACAGCCGTAGACGCGCGAAGGGCAATCCGCGTAGAGGGAATTTTTCGGATACTTCTCCATCACTAAAAATTATGAAAAAATACCATCGTTCCTATAGCACATGTGCCCACGTCCTGCAAAAAAACTCATGATTTTATCGCACTCCGAGTATTTAGTAATATTGACGCCGCATCGTTACCGCAGAACGACTACTACTGTGTCATTGCCGTCCGTGAGGGGGGCCACGCCCCGGAGACGCGTCCCGCCTCTTCGGACATGCCACCACACCACCGCGCATGTATGAGGGCCCGGTGCGACGCTCTGGTGGCATTGCTACCCCCAGTGCCCCCGTCCCGCCTAACCCTGTAGCGTTTGACCACAGGATCTAGCTCTTTGACTTTGCACGGACGGGCTTTGACCAGTGGACCTCCCCACCCGGTTGTGTTAGGTCAGCCCATATAAACACTTTGGAGCAACATCCGGGCCAGACCCACACCAAGATCCCCTCCGTGTAGACCCCACGCATCTGTTTCCCCCCTCTAGGTGCCGGCGGCGGCACCGTCTGTGAGGGGGGCACACCCCGGACACGCGTGCCGGGCGTTTGCAACCGCCACAACACTTCCAAACTTGTGAGAGGCCACCTACGCAAGATTTGGCGGCATGCTAGCCCCCGGAGGCCGCCGGCCACAGCCGTAGACGCGCGAAGGGCAATCCGCGTAGAGGGAATTTTTCGAATACTTCTCCATCACCAAAAATTATGAAAAAATACCATCGTTCCTATAGCACAAGTGCCCACGTCATGCAAAATAACTGATGATTATCGCGCTCCGAGTATTTAGTAATATTGACGCTGCATCATTACCGCAGAACGTCTACTACCGTGTCATCGCCGTCCGTGAGGGAGGGGGCACGCCCCGGAGACGCGTCCCGCCTCTTCGGACATGCCACCACACCACCCCGCATGTATGAGGGCCCGGTGCGACGCTCCGGTGGCATTGCTACCCCCCTAGTGCCCCGTCCCGCCTAACCCTGTAGCGTTTGACCACGGGATCTAGCCCTTTGACTTTGCACGGACGGGTTTTGACCAATGGACCTCCCCACCCGGTTGTGTTAGGTCAGCCCATAGGAACACTTTGGAGCAACATTCGGGCCAAACACACAGCAAGATCCCCTCCGTGTAGACCCCACGCGTCCGTTTCCCCCCTCCAGGTGTCAGCGGCGGCGCCGTCCGTGAGGGGGGCACACCCCGGACACGCGTGCCGGGCGTTTGCAACCGCCACAACACTTCCAAACTTGTGACAGGCCGCCTACGCAAGATTTGGCGGCATGCTAGCCCCCGGAGGCCGCCGGCCACAGCCGTAGACGCGCGAAGTGCAATCCGCGTAGAGGGAATTTTTCGGATACTTCTCCATCACCAAAAATTATGAAAAAAATACCATCGTTCTTATAGCACATGTGCCCACGTCGTGCAAAAAAACTCATGATTTTATCGCGTTCAAAGTATTTAGTAATATTGACGCCGCATCGTTACCGCAGAACGTCTACTACCGTGTCATCGCCGTCCGTGAGGGGGGGCCACGCCCCGGAGACGTGTCCCGCCTCTTCAGACATGCCACCACACCACCCCGCATGTATGAGGGCCCGGTGCGATGCTCCGGTGGCATTGCTACCCCCCCAGTACCCCCGGCCCGCCTAACCCTATAGCGTTTGACAACGGGAGCTAGCCCTTTGACTTTGCACGGACGGGATTTGACTAGTGGACCTCCCCACCCGGTTGTGTTAGGTCGTCCCATAGGAACACTTCGGAGCAACATCCGGGCCAGACCCACAGCAAGATCCCCTCCGTGTAGACCCCACGCGTCCGTTTCCCCCCTCCAGGTGTCGGTGGCGGCGCCGTCCGTGAGGGGGGCACACCCCGGACACGCGTGCCGAGCGTTTGCAACCGCCACAACACTTCCAAACTTGTGAGAGGCCGCCTACGCAATACTTGGCGGCATGCTAGCCCCCGGAGGCCGCCGGCCACAGCCGTAGACGCGCGAAGGGCAATCCGCGTTGAGGGAATTTTTCGGATACTTCTCCATCACCAAAAATTATGAAAAAATACCATCGTTCCTATAGCACATGTGCCCACGTCCTGCAAAAAAACTCATGATTTTATCGCGCTCCGAGTATTTAGTAATATTGACGCCGCATCGTT
>NC_057794.1:555793681-555796394 GCF_018294505.1 Triticum aestivum | reverse complement strand
GACATGCCACCACACCACCCCGCATGTATGAGGGCCCGGTGCGACGCTCTGGTGGCATTGCTACCCCCTAGTGCCCCCGTCCGGCCTAACCCTGTAGCGTTTGACCACGGGATCTAGCCCTTTGACTTTGCACGAACGGGCTTTGACCAGTGGACCTCCCCACCCGGTTGTGTTAGGTCAGCCCATAGGAACACTTTGGAGCAACATCCGGGCCAGACCCACAGCAAGATCCCCTCCGTGTAGACCCCACGCGTCCGTGAGGGGGGCACACCCCGGACACGCGTGTCGGGCGTTTGCAACCGCCATAACACTTCCAAACTTGTGAGAGGCCGCCTATGCAAGATTTGGCGGCATGCTAGCCCCCGGAGGCCGCCGGCCACAGCCGTAGACGCGCGAAGGGCAATCCGCGTAGAGGGAATTTTTCGGATACTTCTCCATCACCAAAAATTATGAAAAAATACCATCGTTCCTATAGCACATGTGCCCACGTCCTGCAAAAAAACTCATGATTTTATCGCACTCCGAGTATTTAGTAATATTGACGCCGCATCGTTACCGCAGAACGACTACTACTGTGTCATTGCCGTCCGTGAGGGGGGCCACGCCCCGGAGACGCGTCCCGCCTCTTCGGACATGCCACCACACCACCCCGCATGTATGAGGGCCCGGTGCGACGCTCTGGTGGCATTGCTACCCCCAGTGCCCCCGTCCCGCCTAACCCTGTAGCGTTTGACCACGGGATCTAGCTCTTTGACTTTGCACGGACGGGCTTTGACCAGTGGACCTCCCCACCCGGTTGTGTTAGGTCAGCCCATATAAACACTTTGGAGCAACATCCGGGCCAGACCCACAGCAAGATCCCCTCCGTGTAGACCCCACGCATCCGTTTCCCCCCTCTAGGTGCCGGCGGCGGCACCGTCCGTGAGGGGGGCACACCCCGGACACGCGTGCCGGGCGTTTGCAACCGCCACAACACTTCCAAACTTGTGAGAGGCCACCTACGCAAGATTTGGCGGCATGCTAGCCCCCGGAGGCCGCCGGCCACAGCCGTAGACGCGCGAAGGGCAATCCGCGTAGAGGGAATTTTTCGAATACTTCTCCATCACCAAAAATTATGAAAAAATACCATCGTTCCTATAGCACAAGTGCCCACGTCATGCAAAATAACTCATGATTTTATCGCGCTCCGAGTATTTAGTAATATTGACGCTGCATCATTACCGCAGAACGTCTACTACCGTGTCATCGCCGTCCGTGAGGGAGGGGGCACGCCCCGGAGACGCGTCCCGCCTTTCGGACATGCCACCACACCACCCCGCATGTATGAGGGCCCGGTGCGACGCTCCGGTGGCATTGCTACCCCCCTAGTGCCCCGTCCCGCCTAACCCTGTAGCGTTTGACCACGGGATCTAGCCCTTTGACTTTGCACGGACGGGTTTTGACCAATGGACCTCCCCACCCGGTTGTGTTAGGTCAGCCCATAGGAACACTTTGGAGCAACATCCGGGCCAAACACACAGCAAGATCCCCTCCGTGTAGACCCCACGCGTCCGTTTCCCCCCTCCAGGTGTCAGCGGCGGCGCCGTCCGTGAGGGGGGCACACCCCGGACACGCGTGCCGGGCGTTTGCAACCGCCACAACACTTCCAAACTTGTGACAGGCCGCCTACGCAAGATTTGGCGGCATGCTAGCCCCGGAGGCCGCCGGCCACAGCCGTAGACGCGCGAAGTGCAATCCGTGTAGAGGGAATTTTTCGGATACTTCTCCATCACCAAAAATTATGAAAAAAATACCATCATTCTTATAGCACATGTGCCCACTTCGTGCAAAAAAACTCATGATTTTATCGCGTTCAAAGTATTTAGTAGTATTGACGCCGCATCGTTACCGCAGAACGTCTACTACCGTGTCATCGCCGTCCGTGAGGGGGGGCCACGCCCCGGAGACGTGTCCCGCCTCTTCAGACATGCCACCACACCACCCCGCATGTATGAGGGCCCGGTGCGATGCTCCGGTGGCATTGCTACCCCCCAGTACCCCCGGCCCGCCTAACCCTGTAGCGTTTTGACTTTGACTTTGCACGGACGGGATTTGACAACGGGATCTAGCCCTTTGACTTTGCACGGACGGGATTTGACTAGTGGACCTCCCCACCCGGTTGTGTTAGGTCGTCCCATAGGAACACTTCGGAGCAACATCCGGGCCAGACCCACAGCAAGATCCCCTCCGTGTAGACCCCACGCGTCCGTTTCCCCCCTCCAGGTGTCGGTGGCGGCGCCGTCCGTGAGGGGGGCACACCCCGGACACGCGTGCCGAGCGTTTGCAACCGCCACAACACTTCCAAACTTGTGAGAGGCTGCCTACGCAATACTTGGCGGCATGCTAGCCCCCGGAGGCCGCCGGCCACAACCGTAGACGCGCGAAGGGCAATCCGCGTTGAGGGAATTTTTCGGATACTTCTCCATCACCAAAAATTATGAAAAAATACCATCGTTCCTATAGCACATGTGCCCACGTCCTGCAAAAAAACTCATGATTTTATCGCGCTCCGAGTATTTAGTAATATTGACGCTGCATCGTTACCGCAGAACGTCTACTACCGTGTCATTGCCGTCCGTGAGGGGGGCCACGCCTCGGAGACGTATCCCGCCTCTTCGGACATGCCACCACACCACCCTGCATGTATGAGTGCCCGGTGCGATGTTCCGGTGGC